>NC_054480.1:146356772-146544272 GCF_017639515.1 Carcharodon carcharias
AGGGCCTTCACTAGGGAAAGGACAGGTGGGCCTCCCTGTGCTCGGATCCTGTAAAATCGGGCCGAGTCCGGGGAGGGGTTGGGGGGGGAAGGGGGATGGGTGGGGGGAGGGGGTCAAGTTGGGCCGAGTTGGGCCGAGTTGGGCCGAGTTGGGCCGAGTTGGGCAGGAAGGCTGTGGGAAAGTAACCCGCAGAATTTTACGAGTCCCCCACTTGCAAACTCATCTGCTGGGATCTGGGAAATCTGTCCCTGGAAACAGGTATAACATTGATTTTTATTGCAATCGCTGGTGGGTTTTGAGGATTAAATTTACATAATTTCTGATGTATGGGCTGCAATAATGCTGCCTGCTGATAGAAACTAGTTGCTTCTTTTCATTTCTGGTACTTACATTCCTCCTTTCAATGGACTCCTGAAGGCCCCACAAAATCAGCTGGAGTATCAGCCTTACATTCTTGCTGCTTAGTCAGTAGGTGGTGAGTTCAAGTCCCAGTCCAGGGATTTGGGATTTTTGAGCACAAAAATCTAGGCTGACATATGAACATTTGAACAGATGAATTAGGAGCAGGAGTAGGCCCCTCGGTCCCTCGAGCCTGCTCTGTCATTCAATAAGACCATGGCTGATCTAATTGTCACCTCAATTCTATATTCCCACTTAGCCCCAATAACCTTTCACCCCCTTGCTTATCAAAAATCTATCTAGCTCTGCCTTAAAAACATTCAAAGACTCTTCTTCCACTGCCTTTTGAAGAAGAGAGTTCCAGAGACTCATGACTCCCTGAGAGAAAAAATGTCTCCTCATCTCTGCCTTAAATGGGTGACCCCTTATTTTTAAACAGTGACCCCTAGTTCTAGTTTCTCCCACAAGAGGAAGCACCCTCTCCACATCCATCCTGTCAGGAACCCTCAGGATCTTATATACTTCAATCAAGTCACCTCTTACTCTTCTAAACTCCAGCAGATACAAGCCTAGCCTATCCAACCTTTCCTCATAAAACAACCCTCCCATTCAAGGTATTAGCCTAGTAAACCTTTTCTGAACTGATTCCAATGCAATTACATCCTTCCTTAAACAAGGAGAGCAACACTGTACACAGTACTCTAGATGTGGTCTCATCAATGCCCTATATAATTGAAGTGTAACCTCTTTGCTTTTGTATTTAATTCCCCTTGCAATAAACAATAACATTCTATTTGCTTTCCTAATTACTTGCGGTATCTGCATACTAACCTTTTGCAATTCATACACTAGGACACCCAGATCCCTCAGCACCTCAGTGCTCTGCAATCTCTCATGTATAGATAATATACTTTATTCATCTTGTTTCAGCAAAAATGGAGAATTTCATATTTTCCCACTTTATACTCCAACTGCCAGATCTTTGCCCACTCACTTAGCCTATTTATATCCCTTCATAGCTTCCTTATGTCCTCTTCACAACTTACTTTCCTACCCATCAGCAAATTTAGCAACCATATCTTCATCCAAGTCATTTATATAAATTGTAAACAGTTGAGGCCCCAGCACTGAAACCTATAACACACCACTCGGCACATCCTGTCAACCATAAAAAGACCCATTCATGGAAATTCTGTTTCCTGTTAGCTAGCCAACTTTCTATCCATGCCAACATGTTACCCCCTACACCATGAGCTTTTATTTTCTGCAATAACCTTTGATGTGGCACTTTATCAAATGCTTTCTGGAAATCTAAGTACAGTATATCCACTGGTTCCCCTTTATCCACAGCACATGTTACTTCTTCAAAGAACTCCAATAAATTGGTTAAACATGATTTCCCTCTCACAAAACCATGTTGACACTGTCTGATTACCTTGAATTTATTTAATTGCCCTGCTATAACATCTTTAACAATAGCTTCTAACATTTTGCCTTTGACCGACTGCTCTCTGGTTGGCTCCAGAACGTGCTGTTCTAAGAAACTATTCTGGAAACATTCCATGAACTCTTCATCTAGGCTACCTTTACCCACCTGATTTTTAAAACCTAAATGTAGATTAAAATCCCCATGATTATCGCTGTACCTTTCTGATAAGCTTCCATTATTTCTTCCTTTATACTCTGTCCTACCGTGTGGGTACTGTTAGGGGCCCACCACTCCCATAAGTGACTTCTTGACTTTATCATTTCTCATCTCTACTCAAACCACTTTGACATCCTGGTTTCTTGAACTTAGATCATCCCTCTCTATTGTGCTAATACCATAAGTAATCAACGGAGACAGCACTCCACATTTTCCTAGCTTCTTGTTGTTACTAAATGTCACATACCCTTCAACATTCAGATCTCAATCGATGTCATACTGCAGCCATGTCTCTGTAATGGCTATCGGATCGTACTTTTTATTTCTGTCTGCATGATCAGCTCATCTGTTTTATTCCAAGTGCTACTTGCATTCAGATACAGAATCTTTAGTTTTGTCCTTTTATTATTTTTGTAACCTCTAGCCTTATCTGCTGATATACACTTAGATTTTTACTCTCTATCCCTTCCTGTCACAGTCTGTTTTTAAAATTCATTTACAGGATTTGGGCATTATTGGCTAGGCCACCATTTCTTGCCCATCCCTAATTGCCCTTGAGAAGGTGGTGGTGAGCTGCCTTCTTGAACCGCTGCAGTCCATGTGGTGTAGGTACACCCACAGTGCTGTTAGGGAGGGAGATCCAGGATTTTGACCCAGCGACAGTAAAGGAACGGCCGATATATTTCCAAGTCAGGATGGGGTCTGGATTGGAAGGGAACTTCCAGGTGGTGGTGTTCCCATGTGTCTGCTGCCCTTGTCCTTCTAGATTATAGTGGTCCTGGGTTTGGAAGGAATCTAAGGAGCTTTGGTGAGTTTCTGCTGTGCATCTTGTAGATGGTACACACTACTGCAACTATTCTTAGGTGGTGAAGGGAGTGAATGTTTGTGGAAGGGGTGTCAATCAGCAGGCTGCTCTGCCCTGGATGGTGTGAAGCTGCTTCAGTGTTGTTGGGGCTGCCCTCAATTAGGCAAGCGGAGAGTATTCCATCACACTCCTGATCTGTGTTTTGTAGATGGTGGACAGGCTTTGGGGAGTCAGGAGGTGAGTTACTTGCTGCAAGATTCCTAGCCTCTGACCTGCTCTTGTAGTCATAGGATTTATATGGCTAATCCAGTTCAGTTTCTGGCCAATAGTAACCCTGAGGATGTTGATATTGGGGATACAGTGATGGTAATGCCCTTGAATGTCAAGAGGTGATGGTTAGATTCTCTCTTGTTGGAGATGGTCATTGCCTGGCACTTGTGTGGCACGAATGTTACTTGCCACTTGTCAGCCCAAGCCTGGATATTGTCCAGGTCTTGCTGCATTTGAACATGGACCACTTCAGTATCTGAGGAGTCGTGAATGGTGCTGAACATTAGCAAACATCCCCACTTCTGACCTTATGATGGAAGGAAGATCATTGATGAAGCAGCTGAAGATGATTGGGTCTAGGATACACACTCTGAAGAACTCTTGCAGTGATTCCTGGATCTGAGATGATTGACCTCCAACAACCACAACCTTCTTCCTTTGTGCTAGGTATGATTCCAATCAGCAGAGAGTTTTCCCCCTGATTCTCATTGACTCCAGTTTTGCTCGAGCTCCTTGATGCCGCACTCGGTCAAATGCTGCCTTGATGTCAAGGGCAGTGACTCTCATCTCACCTCTGGAGTTCAGCTCTTTTGTCCATATTTGAATCAAAGCCATAATGAGGTCAGAAGCTGAGTGATCCTGGCAGAACACAAACTGAGCCTCAGTGAGCAGGTCATTGCTACACAAGTGCCAATTGACAGCACTGTTGATGATGCTTTCCATCACTTTACTGATGATGGAGAGTAGACTGATGGGATGGTAATTGGCCAGGGTGGATTTTTTCTGCTTTTTGGGTACAGGACACCACTGGGCAATTTCCCACATAGCCGGGTAGATGCCAGTGTTGTAGCTGTACTGGAACAGCTTGGCTAGAGGTGCAGCAGGTTCTGGAGCAGAAGTATTCAGTACTATTGCTGGAATGTTGTCAGGGTCCATAGCCTTTGCAGTATTCAGTGCCTTCAGCCGTTTCTTGATATCATGTGGAGCGAATCATTTCCCACCTTCCTCTCTTGCCTTGTTTGTGCTCTTTGATTTACCACATCTTCTCAAATTTGATCCCTTTCCCCATTATGTAGTTTAAAGTCATCTCTCTGCTTTCCTAGTTGTGTGGCTTGCTAGAACACTGGTCCCAGCATAGTTCAGGTGTAAAGTGTCCCAATGGTACAGCCCCCACTTTTCCCAGTGCCCCATGAACCAGAGCCCACTCCTATCACACCAGTGTTGGAGCCATGCATTCATTTAGATCCCCGAAGGCGGAGGGGCATGTTAGTGGGGTGGTGAAAAAGGCATATGAGACACTTGCATTTATCAATCGAAGCATAGATTACAAAAGTAGGGAGGTCATATTGGAGTTGTATAGAAGCTTGGTGAGGCCACAGCTGGAGTACTGTGTGCAGTTCTGGTTGCCACATTATAGGAAGGATGTGATTGCACTGGAGGGGGTGCAGAGGAGATTCACCAGGATGTTGCCTGGGATGAAACATTTAAGTTATGAAGAGAGGCTGGATAGACTTGGACAAAAATGAAAATACCTGGAAAAGCTCAGCAGGTCTGGCAGCATCTGTGGAGAGGAATACAGTTAACATTTCGAGTCCGTATGACTCTTCAACAGTAATACGGGCTCAAAACGTTAACTGTGTTCCTCTCTGCAGATGCTGCCAGACCTGCTGAGTTTTTCCAGGTATTTTTATTTTGTTTCTGATTTCCACCATCCGCAGTTTTTTGCTTTTATCTATGGATAGACTTGGGTTGTTTTCAGTGGAGCAGAGAAGACCGAGGGGTACCTAATCGAGGTGTACAAGATTATGAGGGGCATGGACAGGGTGGATAGGGAGCAACTGTTCTCCTTAGTTGAAGGGTCAGTCACAAGGGGACACAAGTTCAAGGTGAGGGGCAGGAGGTTTAGAGGGGATAAGAGGAAAAACCTTTTTACCCAGAGGGTGGTGACGGTCTGGAATGTGCTGCCTGGGAGGGTGGTGGAGGCAGGTTGCCTCACATCCTTTAAAAAGTACCTGGATGAGCACTTGGCACATCATAACATTCAAGGCTATGGGCCAAGTGCTGGTAAATGGGATTAGGTAGGTAGGTCAAGTGTTTCTCATGTGTCAGTGCAGACTCGATGGGCCGAAGGGCCTCTTCTGCACTGTGTGATTCAGTGATTCTGTGATTTCTCTTATCCTATTTCCCAATGCTAATTTACGTGTGGCTCAGATAATAATCCAGAAATTATTACCTTTGAGGTTCTGGTTCTTAATTTGGTGCCTAGCTCCTCATACTTACTATGCAGAATTCCTTTCCTTGTGCTGCCTATGTTGTTGGTGCTCACCTAGACCATGACAACTGGATCATCCCCCTCCCACTGCGTTCATCTCCAGCCCTGAGCAGGTGTCCCGAACCCTGGCACCAAGGAGGCAGCACAGCTTTCTGGACTCACGCTCTTTGCCACAAAAAACAGTGTCAATCTCCCTCACTATGTTGCCCCCTACTAACTCCACATTCCTTTGTGCTCCCCCCACTTGAATGGCGTCCTGTACAACGGTGCCATAGTCAGTCAGCTCATCCACCTTGCAGCAACCCCCTCTCATCCAACAAGCTGGAAAAATCTCAAGCCTGTCAGACAATTGCAAAGACTGAGACTTCTGCACTCCTGCCCTCTTGGTCCCCTTACCTATCTCACTCGCAATCGCACTCTCCTGCCCCTGACCATAGACCAAATCAGAAGACCCTATCCTAAGAAATGTGACTGCCTCCTGATCCAAAATGTACAGGTAAAATTCCCCCTCCCCAATGCATCGTAGTGTCTGCAGCTCGGTGTCCATCTCAATGATTGAGGTGAATCTCCTCCAGCTGCAAATACTTACTACAGATGTGTTTGCCATGGCTCACACTGGCATCCAGGAATTCCCACATGCTGCAGCCATGTCACATCACCTGTCCTACCACCCCTAATATGTTTAATTAGCCACTTAATTATTTTATTCAGTGAGTTATTTTCCTTTTTTGTATATTTTAATACCTTTACCACCAGTTCATGTACAAATTCAAACCTTAGGAAAATAGACCTTAACCACTTGCCAAATACTCACCAAACAGCTAGCTTCTTCCCCGTTGGTAGAGTAGGAAACAATTTCTGCAGTGTGAAAAAGTTAGAAAAAGTAAAAGAGCACCTCCCTCCCCTCTTCACCTAACTCCCTCACTCACCCAACTTACCAGCACTCTGTTCAAAATCGCACTCAGTGCTAAGTCGTTCTCAGTTCCCTGTATTTATTTGCACTGAAACTGAAGAGTTAGCTCAGATCCAAGTACAGAAAAAACAGTTTGAGCCAGTTTCCTTAATTCACTAACTTCAGCTGGTCTCCAGTGGAGAGCTTGTATAGCCCTGCTTAAGCCTGGGTGAAATTTAGAATTTAAACAGTAAATTTCAGTTAGATGTTAAATACAAGCAAAATTAAGGTTTCAGAAAGAGATTACAGTTTCCTCACTCACCCAACTCCCAGCACTCAGTTCAAAGTCGCACTCAGTGACACTCTAGTGCAGAATTGAGGGAGTGCTGCACTGCTGGAATGCCCCTTCTGCTCTCTAAACTGGAAGTAATAGGTCCCATGGTACTATTTTGGAAAAAAGCAATCAACATCGCAACAAAACCGATTATCCAGCCATTATCACCTTGCTGTTTGTGGGAGCATGCTGTGTGCAAATTGATTGCAGCATTTCCTAAATTACAATAATAGCTACACTTCAAAAGTACTTCATTGGCTGTAATGCACTTTGGGGCATCCTAAGGTTTTAAAAGGGGCTATAGTATTCACTGTTATTGAGGAGTAAATCAGGCAGCTACTTACAGCAACTGCACATGCACAGTTAATACAAGTATTAAAAAAATGCTGTCCAGATGGCTCCGCTCCTCCACAGGTTTTTCTACATTGTTATCTCACCAAAAAGCTCAGCAATAAAATATTTGGAAGGACATGAATTTGTGATACTTACATGATAGATACCTGCTAAATATAGCAGAAAATTTTAGAGATTTTAAGTGAGTTTTTAACAGCCTGATAAGCCCTAATTACTATAAAACAATCTCTCTGGGACAGAAAAGTAACTTTTACAAGTGTGGTGTCTCATTCCTTTGGATTTTAATTAACATTGGAGATTTATAAATAGATTTATAAAAACTTTTTCTTTCATCTGTTTTATCCCTCCTCTCTCTTAATCACATCTTTCTTTCCCTCTCTTTATTTCACTTTCTGTGCAGTATTTGACATCAAATTAAATATTAAGCCTCAGGAAGGATCCTTCAATCTGGCTGGTTAAGGAGGTACGCCATTGTTTGCTAAGGTCTCATATTCCTCCAGAGGATATTGAGCTGTGTTTCTTCACTGATGTCAAGTTTCAGTAAAAAAAAAAGTCCATAAAAAGTCAGTGGGCAAGTGTAAGTATAATGAATGGCCGGCATCTTTCATTCACCACTAATTGCAAAATCCAGGCCATGGCATTTTCTCTTGTGTTTGCAAAAGGCACATTTTTTCAAGTAGTAGAAACTATCTCCTGGTATGGGTTGTATTTAATGGCCAGGACAATGATCCCAGCAGTGGTGCAGAAAGCTGGAGGGCCAGGTTGTGGTGGGGGGGTGGGGGGGGGGGTGGGTAGGGTGCATTGGCAGCCCCATAGCCCCATCATGGCCATTTCCAGGAGCCCTGACACATTTCTATGTGCCTCACACATTTAACTGAAGTTGAGGCTGCTGTCCCTTTAAGGGACAGTCTCAGTGGCGCCACAGGAGCGGTGGCCACTACTGGGACTGCAATCATCCTGAATGTGCGACCATGGAAGCGGCCCCAGAATGGAAGTAAATGTGTCAAGCTCACCAGTGAGGGAGGAGAGGGATGTTGTTTTGATGGAATGGGGGTGCTTTCAGAGGGAGCAGCCCTTGCCGCAGGGAAGGCCTTCCACAAGCCACAGAATGCCCAGCCAGACGGGCACCCCTCCATCCCAAATCAGCAAGGAGGCCTCTAGGCATGAGTGGGACGCCTCCCCAGGTTAGGTAGAGGCCTCGCCTGCTGATTGAATACCAGCAATGGTGGGATGAGTCCATTGAATGACCCTTAATTGGCCACTTAAGGGCCTCAAATGGCCTCTGGGCAGGAAGCTCTCTTTGACCTTCCCTCACCCTTGAATGAATTGTGGGAAGTCAGGAAGGCAACAGGCACTCCATTTCCTGCTTTCCCTTCCGATTCTATTGCACCACCCACACCCCAGACCGCTCCCAAGGGTGGAAGTAAATGACCATCACAGTGTCCTGGAAAATCAGATAACTCCTTTACTGCTTCACTAACCTGCAGCGTGGGTGTGTGGTTTTCCAGTCAGGTAAGGCTTCAATGGTACTGGACCTGGTCAATGATTTCTATTCCACGACTCTTCATCTTTGAGTATCTTGATGACACACGATTGCATTGTGGAGATCTATGATATCACTGTTAATTTGCTATTCCGTCCATTATCCAAATGAGATCCCCAAAGATCACTTTTTGTGAATGTAAGGCTTTCAGTTGACTTGTCTCATATGCCTCCTCTCTGTCTGAAGCTGGCTAAGGTGTGACCATTTAAGGATAAGGTTTTCTCGAAGCATTGGTGATCACTACTAACCACCTGCCCTTTAACCATTTTGCAGGGCTGTATTTACTTCCCATTGAATGTAATGGTAAGTTATGAAGACCTAAATCTCCTGGGCACGTTCTTTATTTTCTGCACTGCTTCCTCCAGTTAGTTATAACTTTTCAGATACCGGAAGCTGCTTGTAATGTAAACTGCTCCATATTACTTTTCAACCATGTGTCAAAGCAGAAAATTACAGCCCATTAAGGCCAATTCCGTTCCTGTGGTAACCTGTTCTGGTATTTCCACATCATAGATCTTCCATAACATTTGCTGAGGGGATTTGAAATTGTGCTGCCGTTTGAAAGGCAAGAAGAAATTGTTACAATCCCCAGAGAGACTGATAACTTCAAAAATGAAAGGAATCCATGACACCAATAGAAAAAAAAACTGCTGGACAAGATTTTACTTTTAAATCCTTTTACTGTAACAAACTAAAATCAACATAAAATTCAAACATTAATTAACAGGCGAAGGATATTTCAAATAAAGGGGTAAATTTCACTTTTAGTGGTCAACTCAACCAAGATATGCCTCATATAGTTACAAGCACTCGCATTACTTCCTGCACAAATATGAGGCCATGAGCAATCCCACAGTTTTTCCAAATCAGCCTTCATTTTGTAGGAGCTCTCATTTCCCATCCAACCATTTTGGCCTTGAGTCATATTCACCAGCAGTTATTTTCCAAGCAAAGTCCCCCGACACGGTTTAAACTGACAAGACAAAACGATAAGAATCCTCTTTCAGTCAGTTCACAACAGTCTTGATTGCACAGAATCCCCAGAGATTTCCTACCCCAAACCCTTTAAATGGTCTGGTGGGCTCTGACACTACTTCAAAAGCAGCAATGGGTATTGTCCAATCCACAATCCCTCACTCTCCCTATTTTCAGTGTTCTGTTCTTTCCAACTGTACAACATACACACAGTAACACAGGCTCTGCTCTATTCTCAGAGCCCTGATTCAACACCAGGATCTGTTCTAAAACTGTTAAACAGAAAACTGTTCCATCAGAGAAAGTCTTGCTTATTTTTCCTCTGCACCAATTCCCAGACTTCTTAACTGTCAAAACAGAAAAAAACAGGCTGATTGCCTCCACTGTAATTAGGGTCCTATTTATCGTCTGCTTCTTAGCTGTTTACCCCCATGGCAATCTCAGATCACATAAGCATTTCTTGGAACTCATTTCCAAAGAAGAGTCATATTGAACTCAAAACGTTAACTCTGTTTCTCTCTCCACAGACCTGCTGAGTATTTCCAACATTTTCTGTTCATATTATCTTGGAAGCTAATGGTGTCCTAATCAGGAAACCAATTAACCCTCTTTCAAAATACTCCCCAGCAATTCTATTCTTAAAGGGACAGCACATAAAAGAAAACATATTATTTTCACAGCATGTGGGTCATTACAAAGTCTACCACCAAGAAATGTTACTTTTACCATTACTCAGAGTGATTCAACAAGTCAGGATACCTTGATGTCTAATGTGTCATTTGCCTAGCATCTTGGATTGCAACGCCAACAATCATTAGACTGATTCTCTTAAGAGGAATCATGCTTGTACCAACAATTCCATTTTCACAGGCCAATTCGATTTTAATCTGATGTTCAGTTCAGTCTTTAGTGGCCTGTCTTTCACACTAATTTCCAACATCAGACAATACAGTTCATCATGCAATAATGTAGTCTTTATATAAGTATAGGCAATTTTTTATGATACTGAAGTTTGTACAGGGTATCAGCCATTGTCAACTCCTGTGCTGATATATTGAGAAACTATATGGCAACCACTTGAGAAATAAATAAATCTCCATATTCATTCTCCCATTTAGTGTGTAGGGTTGCACCCTGTGTCTTTTCAGCATATACTTGCTTTGGATGGATGGAGGGAGGTAATGGGTGAGTGCAATGAAGGTTCATTCGATTGTTTCCTGGGATGAGAGGGTTATCCTATGAGGGTGTGTAGAATGGGTCTACGCTCTCTGGAGTCAAGAAGAATGAGAGATGACCTCATTGAAATAGATAATATTCTGAGGACGTTTGACAATAGGCGCTGAGGAGCTGTTTCCCTGGCTCAGGAGTATAGAACGAGGGAACATAGGACTCAATTATGCCAGATTTGCATTAAGTGCAGCAGTGGCCAGGAAAAATGATATTATACTGCCAGCTGCAATGGGGCTTCTCACGCCGTAGTATCCCAATCCCACCGCATTAATTATGCATTCTCGAGAAACACGCCATTTTGATGGCGGGCAGCCCCTCATTCCCCCACCACACCATCATCACACCGGACATCATATTTAAAGTGCAGCCATGCGCACACCTCTCAGTGCTTCCAGTCCATGAATGCTGCATGGAAGACACGGCCCCGAAAGGCAACAAGACTGCAGCCCCCAGGTTTAATGACGCATGCCTCGATTAACCTTTGGACACAGTGGAGGAATGTCGTGATGTCTTCCACTCCCGCTCTGGCCGCAGGATGGGCAGCAACATCACCAATCTGGCTTGGGAGGTGGTGGCAGAGGTGGTCAGTGCCAACACTGTGCAAAAGAGAACAACTACCCAATGCTGAAAAATGATGAATGATCTCCTCCTTTCCGCCAGGGTAAGTCACTCTTCTCATCACTCTCAACTCACACACTCACAAACCCATCTCACACCCACAGGGATCTCACTCACTGCCAGTTCAATGGACATCACCATTCACTCTCTCACACACACCTTCATTGTCCTCATCCCATCAATGGGACCACTCACCACCCATACATGCCAGGCATACTTATCATCACATCTGGCAGGTGTCCTGCTACAGTCTCTCCATTTATGTTCATGCAGGACAAGCTGGCACACAACAAGAGGGAGAGGTCACAACTGGTGGAGGAATGCCTGAAATCAAGAGCCTCACAGACTTTGAAAACAGAGCCATCCAACTGGCCAGCGAGGATCTGGACCGATCCTGTGCTGCCAGTGAGGTTGGCACTACTCTACCAAGTGAGGATCCATCAGACAACCACGCCATGAGTGATGTGTCCTGTTTCACAGGCCACTGCCATGCACTAATTATCTCTCTTTACTTTTGCAGGCACATCTGTCAAACAACCAACAGAGTCCATGACCCAGGTTCTCCATTCAAGCCCCGAAGAAACCTCCGAAGAAGAATCGGAAGGCACCCTCCTTGAAGACCCATCACAGTACGCACCCACACCCTCCACCAGCTCAGAGAAACGCACCTCAGTGGGACTGAGCTTTAGAGTAGCGTCATGAAACTATCATATTTTTCATAACATTATTATGGTTTATTGTAAAGTAGGTTTATGAATGCGAGTGTGTAAGGCTCTGTCTGTGTGATTTAATTGAGTTGAAGTTGGATAGATTGCACAGTTGAAATTATCAAAATAGGTTAAGTTTAAAAAGTATTTGAAATGTTAAGTAAACATGGATGAGGGCAGCATGTAGACAGTGAACAAAATTTGCATTTTTATATAAATGAAGGGGTTGTTTAGGTCAAAGTGATGATAGGATGTTTACAACTAACAAGATGAGGAAGGCCAAGCAGTATGTTTATTTTCCCCAAAGGTACTGACCATATTGGCAACATGAAAGATTTTTATATTATGGGAAAGGTAAATTTCTAAAGACCTATAAAACAATGGAACTTACAGATTAAAGAGAGAGAAACATATATAAAGAGAGATGGAAGGCTATGTTTGTGTTGGGGGAGGGGGGTGGTGGGTGGTGGTTGCTGGGAAGGTGGTGTCATATAAGCTCTAATTGGACCATGTGAAACATTCTTGGGAAAAAAGCTTCCAGCCACTTTAGCAGAAGTCTGCTCTGTCCAGTAACCAAAGTTGGAGAAAAGCCTTTGGAATTCCACTGTCGAGTGGGTGCTGTGGTAAACTTGCTGGATTGCCTATCTAAGTTTAAAATCTATTTTGGACTGTTGCCTTAAAGAGGGAGTATAGTTGCGAGACAGGTTAGTTAGGAATTTTGAGATTGTTATTGTATTATGTAACTGTAATCTTATGTATGCACTTGAAATCTTTTCTTTTGTTAATTTAATTTTTAAAATCTCTAAAGGGGTTAGTGGGCTCATTGCTTTTGAATCCAGGACATAAATCTTCTCGTAATAAATACAAATTGCAAAACCGTTGTGATAGTGTGACCAAGCTTCCCTTGTGGATTTAATCTGCCTGGCACACATCACCTGCCATGTCTAACAGTAGCCTCAGGATCACAATCTGGTCAGCATATCTCACTTACTGATCCACAACATGTGGCAACAGAGACTTCCCAGGTGTCCAGCATTCAGAGCACTGCTGGAAGCCAGAAATCTGCTGAGTCCAAGTCAGATGACATGCCTCTGTACTTGGTCATGTCTCAGTTGCTGGAGCTGCAAAGACAAGCTAAGATACATCAGGAAGGAGACAATCAATGCTCTCCGCAAATTGCAAGGCATGATGGAGGAGTCCATCTGCTTTCAGGCTGAAGTGATAGCACCAGCATGCCAATGTACCGAGGCCAATGCTGATAGGATGGCGGTCGCCATGGAGACCTTGGCCCAGGATGTCGATCCTGAGCTGCTGTGCAGGTTGAACTCCATCGCTGACATCATAGTTGGACTCCAACAGTGTGTACACAAGAGGGGTACAGAGCAGCTCGATCTCACTCCAACTACCCCCTTCTCCTCATGGAGTCAGCCAGGGGCCCTACAGTACCCATAGGGAGGAGAATCAGCAGCTTCACCCCCCCGGGGCCATCCACCCAGGTGACTCTAGAAGTATCCAGCCCATCCGAATCCCCTCTTCCTGTGACCCCAGCAGCTCCAGCTCCACAGGTTGAGGAGGGTGCCGCTGACACACAGCAGGCTAGGGCCTCCAGATCTTGGCTCTCCCGAGGATGCCCATCAAGGCCATCACAGACAGGGTGTAGCAGTCAGCAGGCTAACTCCACCTTTACTGTGGATGTCAAGCTGGGGAGCACCAAGAAGTAGCAGCAGGGTTAGGATGGTTAAGAAGATGTAACTCTTTCGAGTACAAACCTGTTTCCATCTGTTTCAGATGAAGTTGCATTGTTTCATAGTTTGCCACTGTGTCACAATGATCACAGAGCATAAGCGAACTGCCCTTGGCCAGACAAGAGTCAGACATTCTCAGGGGCTATGTGAAGATCTATGGAGTTTCCTCACTGCATGTTGTCATCATCCTCCTGCAATTGAGTGGCTTATAGGGTCTCTACTGCGTCTCCATGACAGGAGCATTCTCACAGAGGGTATGTGTGCTGCCATAAGCCAGACTAGAGTCAAACGTTCATAGATGCGATGTGAGGATCTATGGTGTCTCTTCACTCCATGTTGTCATCATCCTCCACAAATCTAGCAGCTATGAGGGCTCCCGAACGCATCTGCCTCATCTAGCCAGTGCAAGGGCCCTCGAGGACCCCATCACCCTCATCCCCGTCAAAGTTCTCCTCATCAGTGGAGACCTCCAGCTCCTGCATTTCCTCCACAACAAAAACAAAAATAGCTGGAAAACCTCAGCAGGTCTGACAGCATCTGCGGAGAGGAACACAGTTAACATTTTGAGTCCATATGACTCTTCATCAGAACTAAAGAAATATAGAAATGTGGTGAAATGTAAGCTGGTTGAGGAGTGTGGGACAGGTGGAGCTGGATAAAGGGCCAGTGATAGGTGGAGACAAAGAAGAGATTGCCAAAGATGTTATAGACAAAAGGACAAAGGGGTGTTGAGGGTGGTGATATTATCTAAGGAACATGCTAATGGGGACATTAAGGGTAGAAAGCAGGACGAACAAGTGAAGGAGATTGTACAACGTAACCAGTCGTCCAACTGTTCTGCAGTCTACTAAACTATCATTGGTTTGTCACCTGTGCCTGAGGGGTGAAACGCTCTGGAGCACTTGGTGGCATTTTCATGCCTCTGTGTTGCTTGAGTGGGCAGATAAGCTAAAGGCTCAATTCTATGGATGTCAATGTGATTGCATCAAAATTGTGTCAACTGCAGAGGAATGGTCACTTTATATAAGGTGTCCCTAATGTGTGGCAGCTTTCCTACCCCCCACCCTGTATGTGCTTGTGTCCTACCTTCAACAGTAGGGCAGCCCTTGCACCTCCCCCCCCTCCCAAAGTCACCCCAACCACAGGGAAGCCCTTGAGTCCCCTTCCCTGCCACCAAGTCACCTCACCGTGAAGTCCAACAGGCAACCCTTGTGAGCGCTGCACAACATTACTGTGCACTCACTTCTGAGTTCCCCTCAAAATGCAGCCTGCCAAGTGCATGCCTTATATTTGCTGTTGTGAAACTCATCAGCGAGTGGGTGGTCCAGTTCGGAGGTATGATTCCAACGGGCTGGTCTTATAATGGTATGCTGATGTATTACAATGAGGTACCCGATGTCCGATGACGGGAAATGCAGCCCGCCATCGACAGGCTGAGCAGACGATCGCAAACTGGTTTCACGACGTCGTGAAGCTGAATTTTGGCCTTCCTGCAATATTGTCCGCTCACGTCGCCAAACATGCCCGATGCCAGGGGGCACAGAAAACTCCGCCCATATAGGAGTTTGGCCATTTCGGACTGAGATGAGGACAAATTCTTCACTCAGTGGGTTGTGAATCTTTGTAATTCTCTACCCCAAAGGGCTGAGATTGTTCAGACATTGAGTATATTCAAAGGTTGAGATTGATATGTTTTTGGACTCTAAAGGAATCAGGAATATGGAGATCAAGCAGGTCAGTGGACTTCAGGTCAAAGATTAGCCATGATCTTATTAAGTGTCAGAACAGGCTTGAAGGACTGAATGGATTAATCCAGCTCCTATATTTTACGCCCTTATATTCAGTAAGTTAAATGTCTCCTGGCTGACTGTTCACTCTAGACTTTCAGTTTAGGCCTCTTTCTCCATTTGTGGCTTACTATCCAGGGTAGCTGGTCTGGCATATTTCTGCAGGCTGCCAAGATTTTTCCGATCTTCAGCTGATTCTACATTCTTTTTAAATTTGACCCAGTTCTGGATGCCTTTTGTTTTATAATAGCTGTGTGATCTATGGTCTTTTATAGCAGGTGTAAAGACAGGATCAAGTTGAAGTGTTTCCAACCATCTACTATCTTACAGGTGAATAAGTCACAAATCATTCGTTGTGCAGTGCGCCATACTTGAATTGTTCTGTTAATTGATTTCAGGTTGTAATTCAACTGCCAATGGATTTCCCCATTGTGTTTCTTTGATTAATTTCACTTGCAAAAAGTTACATTTCTATGCACAAAGTACCTGAAAAAAAGTTCTATTTCTCTCACTTTAGAGCAAATCTTGTGCTTCTTCCCCAATATATGTACCCGATACACTGTAAAACCTGTCTAATATCTCAGAAGAGATTAACTCTCCTTTACAGGCTGACTTCAGTGCGGGTCAGACCAACAGAGGCAAAATTCTCCCTCAAAGTGAATCGGAAAGTCAAAGCAGTTTTAAGTCAGTGGCGTTCTTAAATATTCTTGACAAACTTTGCGTACTTACATAAATTTGCTTCTTAACTTGTTTGCTTAACTCAGACCTAGTGAAAAAAGTCACTAATAGTGACTTGTATGAAAATAGGCAGGACTTTCCCTTGGGCTTCGGGATCTGACATGGACGCCGACTGGGGGCCCTAAGTCTGCACTTGCTGGCAGTGAGGCCGAGGGAGCTATTGTTCCAGGGGCCACCTTCTGATTTGCCACCTCCGTGCTTGCTGCCCAGTTAAGGACAGCAGGTGGGATGTAGATGTAGCTGGTCCGACCAGAGGGCCGGGAGATCTGACTGCATTGGCAGCCCCATCGGGAGAGATGGACGCTTTAAAACAGGTCAGAGATCGAGAGGGCACCTCAGCATGGGGATGCCCTTGGAGGGGTAAATGTAAAATAAAATTTCAGAGGAGCCAAGCTGGCAGCTGAGTCGGATTGTGAGGAAATGCCACCAGATTGCTGGGTGGGGCCACGGGGCCTGGCTTCCCTGCCGTGACCTTCCTTTTGGAGGATTGAGCCTCTGGCTCCGATAACCCCAGACTGCAGACTTCCTCATGTGGTGGGGAACGCACTGCCACTAGCAAGCTGCTAAAATCAGTCCCAATTAAAGTATTAATCAGGTAGATTGGCTGTCCGGCTCTTTTCAATGGGCAGCTGATCTGTCTCCCTGCTCACTGTAGGAGGAGGATCTGGTACATACAGGGTTAATGTGTGGCTAAGTACAGTACCGAACACATAATGATTTAAGAAGGCATTGACCTAGACCTAGGGTCAGTGTGGTGTTGGCCAGAGGTGTAAGAACTAGGATGGAGTTAGCGCCATGCCTGTACGCTTTGCTGTATATTTATATATAGTTACAAGTAGTTAATAAAGTAGTTGTTAAGATAGAAAAGACTACAAAGACTTCTTTAACAGGCACTAAGATAAAAGCAAAATACTGCGGATGCAGGAAATCTGGAGAAGAATCATATGGACTCAAAACGTTAACTCTGTTTCTCTCTCCATAGATGCTGCCGGACCTGCTGAGTTTTATCAGCATTTTCTGTTTTTAGTTCTTTAACAGACAGGTTCTGTAACCAAGACCATCTCCGCACCCACCACTGGCAAGTTCCTGCGGTGCTATTCTCCAGTCACACTGCTTTGGCTTTCCGATTCACTTTGAGGGAGAATTTTGCCTCTGTTGGTCTGAACCGCACTGAAGTCAGCCTGTAAAGGAGAGTTAATCTCTTCTGAGATATTAGACTGAGGTTTCACAGTGTATCGGGTACATATATTGGGGAAGAAGCACAAGATTTGCTCTAAAGTGAGAGAAATAGATGGCAGCAATGCGCCGGGGACCCCTCCCATTGCGGCTCCTCGCTATTTTACCACACCCCCATCCCCGCCCCTAACTGTCTCCAAACCCACCATCCTGAGGCCAGAAATATTCTGCCCAATATCTCAACAACTTCTCAATAGATGTGGATGATTTCTCAGGATTTAACAGAACAGTTGAATAAAGAGAATGGCAAGTTAAAATAGGAAACAACAAAACAATTAGATAGAATCACTATCAAGAAGTTATACTACAAAAAAAAACATCTTCCAAGGAGAAAAGACACTGGCCTTTGATGGTATCTGTTGCGTTTTGGGTTCATTTGATGTCTCAATGATGAGATCTTGAGACTTGTATATTTAAACATGAATAATTTATTGTTAAATTTTAGCTATGTGAGGATCCCAGTTAATGTCATGCATGGTGCTGCTGCCATGCAGGTAGGCTGCTTCTAGACTGCTCTCTCAGTCTATTACTGTGTGACTCTATACATCATACCATGGGCGGCGCTATTCTCCAGTCACACGTTAACCCTTGTTCTGCCAAGCAGCTTTACATTACAATGACATGCAGGTACATATAACAGTGTGCATTATAGAAAGGTGAGTGAAATCATCGATGAAATAGCAGAAGTTCTGTAACAATTTTCAGATATTTCTTAGATATTTTTTCAGATCCAGCAGTTGCTGGTCACTTTAACATCAAGGAGTGTGCCCATATTACGCATATCTAATTATACAACAGTATAACTCAGGGATTTAGCAACAGGATGCTATTTTGATCATGCATCTTTCATATGTCCTCAAATGCATCATCCAAACTTTATGAAGATGCATTGAGAGACATATTGTGAGCTACATCAAATATGAGTTAATAAGCTACTTTATTCCACAGACAGCAAATGAATGCACAAGGTATCAGTCAAAACAATTTCCTCTTACTCATTCACTTCTCCCCTTGGAAAATGGGAAATAATAATAATAATAATAAACCAAACACCCCTCTCCCTTTCATGGGCATTACCTTATATTCAAATCGAAGTGCAGAAACTTGTCTCCTATATTTGAGTTTCCAACCCTGGGCCTAGTCCACAAGTTGGTTTAAAACATTGTTTGTGCTGTCCTTTAGTCTGTATTTCAGCCATTGTGAGGGCCATGATGCCGACGTCCTCCCCATTAGTGATGTTTTCAATAAAAGACAGCCAGCCCCTCCTCTCTCTTTAGAATTTGAGTTTAAAGAAAACATCTTCTACTGTTCTCAAAATGAATGGGACTACTCTGGCTAACAGGTCTGGGATGAGATAATTGACCCTCAGTGCATCAGTTTTACTTAAAGTGTGGTCTGTACTGCCACAAATTGGTCCAGCTGGCTTCAAAACACTCTTTAATCTTGCAGCCCATGGCATTTTATCAGCTTGTGTGAATTCTAAAACTAAGCCCTTAACGTAACTCAATTCCAAAAATTTTTTTTCTGTGAAAGATATGTCAGAAATTCCAAACTTGACAGGCTGTGATAACAATATTTGAAACAACCTTGGATATGGATGGGCCAGTGAGCTAGAGGATTGTGAATGCTGCACCTTCCTTCAGAAGGAATAAAGCAGATAATTAGAGATCAGTTAACCCAACATGGTAAGGGGTGAGTGGCTGCAGTATGGGAAAAAAACTTAAACATGCTTAGAAATGTATAGGGTAATTAAGGGACAAACAACACACATTTGTAAAATGCATGCTGTGTCCGACAGATTTAATAGTTCTTTGAAGAAATAATGGAGTGTCTAGATAAGGAAATGTGGATATTGTGTATATGATTTTCAAAATGCATTTGATAAGGTTCCATAAAAAGAGTTTGTAACTAAAGTTAAGGTGCAAGTTATTAAATGCAATGTGGTGGATAGAAAGAAAATAACTTAGAGAACAAAAAACAAAATAGTGTTTAATGGAATTTCTTTCAGACTGAAGGTGGTATCACTTAGAGAGTCAGTGTTAACACTATTGTACTCCTCAGTACATATATGAACATAAATGTTTCACCTTGAAAAATGTGAGGTGATGCACTTAGAATAGTAGAATATTTACAACACAGAAGGAAGCCATTGGGCCCATCGTGTCGATGCCGGCTTTCTATGAAACCAAGTCAGCTATTCCCACTCCCCTGCCTTTCACGATAACCCTGGAAATCTTCTCTCTTCCAAGTCTGTTTGAAAGCCATGACTGAATCTGCCTCCATCGTATTCTCAGGCAGTGCATTCCAGGTCCTAACCAGCCGTTGGATAAAAATGCTTTTTGTCATGTCACCCTTGGTTCTTTTGTCAATCACCTTACACCGACATCCATTGGTTCGCAACCCTTCCACCAATGGTAACACCTTTTCCCTGTCTAAGTTGTCCAGACCCTTCATGATTTTGAACACCTCTATCAAATCAGCTCTCAGCTTTCTCTTCTTTAAGGAGAACAGTCCCGGCTTCACCAATCTATCCACATAACCGAAGTCTTTCATTCCCGGAACCATTCTCATAAATCTTTTCAGCACCCTATCCAATGCCTTCACATCCTCCCTAAAGCGCAGTGTCCAGATTTGGACACAATACTCCAGTTGAGGCCAAAAAAAACATTTTATAAAGGTTAAAAACAAAAAAACTGCAGATGCTGGAAATCCAAAACAAAAACAGAATTACCTGGAAAAACTCAGCAGGTCTGGCAGCATCGGCGGAGAAGAAAAGAGTTGACGTTTCGAGTCCTCATGACCCTTCGACAGAACTTGCGTTCGAGTCCAAGAAAGAGTTGAAATATAAGCTGGTTTAAGGTGTGTGTGTGGGGGGCGGAGAGATAGAGAGACAAAGAGGTGGAGGGGGGGTGGTGTGGTTGTAGGGACAAACAAGCAGTGATAGAAGCAGATCATCAAAAGATGTCAACAACAATAGTACAATAGAACACATAGGTGTTAAATTTAAAGTTGGTGATATTATCTAAACGAATGTGCTAATTAAGAATGGATGGTAGGGCACTCAAGGTATAGCTCTAATGGGGTTTTTTTTTGTATAATGGAAATAGGTGGGAAAAGGAAAATCTTTATAATTTATTGGAAAATAAAAAGGGAAGGGGAAACAGAAAGGGGGTGGGGATGGGGGAGGGAGCTTACGACCTAAAGTTGTTGAATTCAATATTCAGTCCGGAAGGCTGTAAATTCCCTAGTCGGAAGATGAGGTGTTGTTCCTCCAGTTTGCGTTGGGCTTCACTGGAACAATGCAGCAAGCCAAGGACAGACATGTGGGCAAGAGAGCAGGGTGGAGTGTTGAAATGGCAAGCAACAGGGAGGTTTGGGTCATTCTTGCGGACAGACCGCAGGTGTTCTGCAAAGCGGTCGCCCAGTTTACGTTTGGTCTCTCCAATGTAGAGGAGACCACATTGGGAGCAACAATGCAGTAGACTAAGTTGGGGGAAATGCAAGTGAAATGCTGCTTCACTTGAAAGGAGTGTTTGGGTCCTTGGACGGTGAGGAGAGAGGAAGTGAAGGGGCAGGTGTTGCATCTTTTGCGTGGGCATAGGGTGGTGCCATAGGAGGGGGTTGAGGAGTAGGGGGTGTTGGAGGAGTGGACCAGGGTGTCCCAGAGGGAGCGATCCCTACGGAATGCCGATAAGGGGGGTGAAGGGAAGATGTGTTTGGTGGTGGCATCATGCTGGAGTTGGCGGAAATGGCGGAGGATGATCCTTTGAATGCGGAGGCTGGTGGGGTGGTAAGTGAGGACAAGGGGGACCCAATCATGTTACTGGGAGGGAGGAGAAGGCATGAGGGCGAATGCGCGGGAGATGGGCTGGACATGGTTGAGGGCCCTGTCAACGACCGTGGGTGGAAAACCTCGGTTAAGGAAGAAGGAGGACATGTCAGAGGAACTGTTTTTGAATGTAGCATCATCAGAACAGATGCGACGGAGGCGGAGGAACTGAGAGAATGGGATGGAGTCCTTACAGGAAGCGGGGTGTGAGGTGCTGTAGTGGCATGATGCCACCACCAAACACATCTTCCCTTCACCCCCCTTATCGGCATTCCGTAGGGATCGCTCCCTCTGGGACACCCTGGTCCACTCCTCCAACACCCCCTACTCCTCAACCCCCTCCTATGGCACCACCCTATGCCCACGCAAAAGATGCAACACCTGCCCCTTCACTTCCTCTCTCCTCACCGTCCAAGGACCCAAACACTCCTTTCAAGTGAAGCAGCATTTCACTTGCATTTCCCCCAACTTAGGCTACTGCATTCGTTGCTCCCAATGTGGTCTCCTCTACATTGGAGAGACCAAACGTAAACTGGGCGACCGCTTTGCAGAACACCTGCGGTCTGTCCGCAAGAATGGCCCAAACCTCCCTGTTGCTTGCCATTTCAACACTCCACCCTGCTCTCTTGCCCACATGTCTGTCCTTGGCTTGCTGCATTGTTCCAGTGAAGCCCAACGCAAACTGGAGGAACAACACCTCATCTTCCGACTAGGGAATTTACAGCCTTCCGGACTGAATATTGAATTCAACAACTTTAGGTCATAAGCTCCCTCCCCCATCCCCACCCCCTTTCTGTTTCCCCTTCCCTTTTTATTTTCCAATAAATTATAAAGATTTTCCTTTTCCCACCTATTTCCATTATACAAAAAAAACCCCATTAGAGCTATACCTTGAGTGCCCTACCATCCATTCTTAATTAGCACATTCGTTTAGATAATAGCACCAACTTTAACTTTAACACCTATGTGTTCTATTGTACTATTGTTGTTGACATCTTTTGATGATCTGCTTCTATCACTGCTTGTTTGTCCCTACAACCACACCCCCCCCCCTCCACCTCTTTGTCTCTCTATCTCTCCGCCCCCCACACACACACCTTAAACCAGCTTATATTTCAACTCTTTCTTGGACTCGAACGCAAGTTCTGTCGAAGGGTCATGAGGACTCGAAACGTCAACTCTTTTCTTCTCCGCCGATGCTGCCAGACCTGCTGAGTTTTTCCAGGTAATTCTGTTTTTATTTTATAAAGGTTCTTTGTTTGCTTCTTTTGTACTCTATACGTCCATTTATAAAGTGAGGAGGAATAAGATATGCTAAGGGGAAGAGGATTTTGTAAAATTCCTGGGCAAGGAAGCAATCTAATGTTTGGTTTACCAGTCCAGGAGGGATAGTGTGAGGCCCAGCCTATTATAACAGCCAAACCTCATTAACATGCAAAACATCCAGTCAGTGGTGGAAAATTAGCATGTGCTAGACCCAAGGTAAGTAGGAGGAAGTCCAAAGGTTTAGAGATTAGGTGGGAGTTCAGACAGGGGAGACCGACAATTTTCTTGTGGGTCTCAGAGAAACACTTTAATAAACGTACACGTAGATAAATGAGCATGCCACCACATATTGCTGAGAAATCAAGCATTTTAAAACTGTCTGCCTTCAGGAAATGTGGTAAGGACATAGCAAGATATCAGAAGAGAAAAATTCAAGATAATCAAGAAGAGTCAACATGGTTTTATGAAAGGGAAATCATGTTTAACCAATTTATTGGAGTTATTTGAAGAAGATAGAAGATTGGCTGGCTAACAGGAAGCAGGGGGTAGGCATTAATGGGTCTTTTTCTGGTTGGCAAGATGTAATGAATGGCATGCCACAGGGATCAGTGCTGGGGCTTCAGCTTTTTCCAATTTATATAGATGACTTGGATGAAGAGCTAAATGCATAGTTGCTAAACTTGCTGATGACACAAAGATAGATATGAAGAGGACATTAGGAGGCTACAAAGGGACATAGATAGGTTAAGTGAGTGAGCAAAGACCTGGCAAATGGAGTATAATATAGGAAAGTGTGAAATAGTCCATTTTGGCAAGAAAGATATAAAAGCATATTATTTAAACAGTGAGAGATTGCAGAGCTCTGAGATGCAGAGGGATCTGGGTGTCCTAGTGTATGAATTGCAAAAGGTTAGTATGCAGGTATAGCAAGTAATTAGGAAAGATAATAGAATGTTACTGTTTATTGCAAGGGAAATTAAATACAAAAGTGCTTCAGTTATACAAACCATTGGTGAGACCACATCAGGAGTACTGTGTACAGTATTGGTATCCATATTTAAGGAAAGATGTAAATTACTAGACTAATACCTGGAATGGGAGGGTTCTCTTATGAGGAAAGGTTGGACAAGCTAGGCTTGCATCCACTGGAAATTAGAAGAGTAAGAGGCGACTTGATTGAAACATATAAGATCCTGAGGGGTCTTGACAAGACAGGCGTAGAGAGGATGTTCTCTCTTGTGGGGAGTATTTGGAACTAGGGGTCGCTGTTTAAAAATAAGTGGTTGCCCATTTGAGACAGGGATGAGAGAAATTTTGTCTCTCAGGGGGTCATGAGTCTTTGGAACTGTCCTCCTCAAAAGCTGGTAGACTTTCTGGCCACCACCACCATCTCTCCCCCCACCCACCGCTGGGATTGTCTGGTCCCACCGAAACTCAATGGATTATTGGCTGAGCCACCGAATCTCCCACTGTGGGTCCCACCACAACGGGGCTAGAAATTCCCGGCCACAGCCTTTGAATATTTCTAAGGCATTGCTAGACAGGTTCCTGATAATCACGGGGGTGAAAGGTTGTCGGAGGGAAATGGGATTGTGCAGTTGAGGTTACAATCAGATCAGCCATGATCATATTGAATGGCGGGGCAGGCTTGAGGGGCCAAATGGCCTACACCTGCTCTTTATTCATGTTTGTACACTTGTAGGATCCTGGAAAGGAGATTTTAGGCAGATACTACAGAAACTGGAACATTTTCTTTAAAACATAAGAACTAATGGAGGTGTTCCAAATTACACATAGCTTTAATGAAGTAAATTGGAAAAATATATTTCCACTGGTAGGTGATTCAGTAACTAAATTTAAGATCATTGTCAAAAAATGAAGGGAGATGTCAGGAATTTTTTTATGCGGAAGATCGTAACAATAATCAATAATTGCTCCTTGAATTCCCACGGCGGTTCGCACAAATAACCACTGGGAAGATCAACGGAAAACCCAGGAGTAGTGACATAAACAACCATTTACCCTTTTCTCTGGGGGTGAAGATATGGTGGGACATGAGGAGATGCTACACTTTCCCGAGATCCAGAATAGTTTTGAAAAGGGAAGTTGGCAACTATTAGAAAGAGAAAAATTGAAAATAACAACAACGTAATAAAATGTCTCAGGGCGCTTCACAGGGTTTTATAAAATAAAATATGACACTGAGCCACATAGGGAGATATTGAGGCAAAAGACCAAAAGCTTGGTCAAAGGGATCAGTCTTAAAAGAAGGAAAGTGAATTAGAGAGAAAAGGGATCGGGTTGGTAGGTGATGGGGGGAAAGTGAAATGTGATGCCGGGGGGACAACAGTGATGGGGACAAGGACATGGGTGACTGGGGGAGGGGAAACAACAGGGGGAGCTGATCCAAAACTTCACTACTAGCATGGTTGTCAAAATCGAATGTGATAGGAGCCTCATGTTGGATGGGCACAACTGCTGCATAGGAGTGCAATGGTGGGCGGATAAGCCGGTCAGGTCAGGTGGACAACTGAAAGAGAACCCCAGCAGGCAGCATTGAAAATGCTGGGACAGTAAGAGAAATGTGATGGATGAAGGCTCTGTGTGTGTGAGAGAATGTTTGCACAAGGCTCTGAAAGGCCCTGTCACACACACACACACAAACACACACAAACACTTCTCTCTCTAGAGTCATTCGTGGTTTGGCTGCGTGCAGCTGAAGTGCGAGTGGTTGGGTGGGGGGGAGAGGCGCGTAGGGGTGGTGGAATGTAGTGAGAGGATTCACGAAGCCTGTCAATGAAGCTGAAAGACAGCGTTACATATTATTCAGTGATACCGAATATATTGTCAAATTATAAAGTGACAAAACTTGTTAACCCATGCAACCACTGGTCATCAGAATTTTTTAACTTTCCTAGGCCTACCACTTCTTCTAGGTGCTGCCCTGACATCCGCAGCAGGGGTGGAGACAGCCTGTGCAATGGTTGGCCCTGTTGCCTTTGATGATGCTGTCGTGCATCCTCTGGAGAGCCGAAGCCTTGGGAGCTCTGGCTCGCTGTAGCTGTCCTCCTGTGGGCCAGCTGCTCCCTCTGCGGTGACAGAGGATGAGGTTGAGGGTGTCCCAGGCAAAGGGGATTCAGAGGGAGCGGACAGTCTCTGAGATTCCTGAGTGGATGACCCAGGGGTGTCCGGCTGCTGATCCTCCTCTCTTCAGGAGCCTGAGGGCCTCAGCCTGACTCCTTGAGGGGAAGGAGCACCTGGAGGGATGTCGAAGTGCCCTGTCAGCCTCTCACATTGCCACCGCGATGGAATGCAGGTCTACGCGCCTCTCCTCATTCTGCTGGACCAGGGTCTTCATGCCATCCTCCCCCTGGAGACCTCCATGTGCACACATGTGGGCACCACTTCATCAGAGAGCAGGCAGACGCACTCCTCCCCTTGTGTGCCACTCTGTTGAGGGCTTCCAACAGCTCTGCGTGATGTTCTCCCACCTATTGTTGACTCTCCTCAATGAGTCGGAAAGCCAAATCCAGAGGCTCATCATCTGACTCGGCTGAATCTTCCTCCTCCTGCTAAGGACATGTGTCCGTGTGGTGACCACCAGATTGTGAACCCGAGCCTGCTCTAGATCTAGGTTCCAGCAAGGTGTGTGTGTCTGCGCTGGTGGAGGGTATGAGTAAGAGCTGTGACGGGTCTTCCAGGCTGCTTATTTCCAGCTCTTCAATGGAGGATATGTCTTTTGAGCTGGAGATGCGGACTTGGATGGAGCTGAGATACTGGCTGTCTGAGGGTGTCGGTTGCTTGGCAGAGCTCCCTGTGAACCAAAGTAGAGATGATCAGTGCACGGCAGCAGAGTGAAAACAGAAGAGAGAGAGAGCACTCACAGTTGCATTGAAGGAGGGATGCTGTTCTGCAGGATCCTCAGGTGGGTCTTCACTGCTGACCTCACCTTTGCTGCAGGCACTGTGCATGTCCTCACCAGTCAGTGCAAAGGCACGCTCCTCAAAGGGAATGAGAGGCCTGGTTTGGGCCACTCCATTCCCAGTCTGAGACCTCTCCCTGCTGCTGTGAGCCAGCTTCTCCTGCATGAAAACAGATGGAGAGAGTGTGAGCAGGACACATGGCACTACATAAAGTGTTTGTGTGGTGAGCGGAGCCATGGACAGGATGAGGATACGAGCTCTAGAGGGTATGAGCCTGATGGAGATGTGAGGGTGTGTGTGAGTTAGTGGTATTGTCCCTTGAGGTGTGAGATCCCTGTGGATGTGCGATGGGTTTGTGAGTGTGAGAGTTGAGAGAAATGAGGTGGTTGACTTACCCTGGCGGAATGGATGAGACCATTCATCCTCTTCCTGCACGGGCTGACTGATCTCCTCTGTGCTCGATGGTGCTGACCATCCCTGCCACAGCCTCCCAGGCTAGACTGGGGACTCTGGTGGACTTCCTGAGGCCAGATCGGGGGCAGAGGACCGACCTTCTGCTGCATCTAGCACGCGGCTCAGTGGGGGGGTTGCTGTCTTTCTGGCTTTCGAGGCCACCTGTCACCTGGAACAGTCTTGGTCTGATGACACAAAGTAGGCTGTGCTCTGGTGCACTTTAAATCTGGTGTCTGGAGCAAGGAAGCGCTGAGTTCATGTCGTGGTCGGCGAATCCAAGCCTGCCTGCCAGCGATCCAGAGTGTTTCCCGTAATTGCACTGTTAATGAGGCGGGCGGCGACAGGAATGGGACAATACGGTGCGAAAACCCACCATTGCAGCCGGCGGGTAAAACATATTTTGTTTAATAATGCAGCTATGAAGTGCCTTGGGATGGTCAATGTCCAACACAAATACAAGTTGTTTAACAAAAGGAGAAGCGCTTCACAGTCAATGACATCCTTCTGAAGTGTCGTCACTGATGGTTTGAAAGCAAACATGGCACAATGTGCACACAGTGAGATCCCACAAACACCAGTGAGTAAAATGGTCAGATCATCTGTTTCACTGATGTTGATTGAGGGATAAATATCGGCTGGGACATTGGGAAAACTCTCTTCTTTGAATACACTGCCATGGGATCTTACATGTCCACCTAAGAGGGAAGATGAGGCTTTAGTTTCGCATCTCTTTGAAATTATTGCATATTTGATAGTACGGCATTCCCACTACTGTACTGAAATGTGAAGTTATTTTCACTATTCTTTGGTTCTTGAAAAATAGGTTTCATTGAGTGTCTATGCATAATGCACACCACACTTTTGGACAATTGCTGAGGAACAATAACGTATTTCTGGTTGATGATTTGCAGTGTACACCAGAGGGATGATTTTATGAATGCAGAGGGTGTGTTGCCCCACCAACAGAAGTGTAAGCCAGAAATTTGGGTGCTTGTCGCCCATAGTTTTTCATTCATTAAAATGACTGATTGAAAAAAAAATCATTGGCTGCACGCATCTGAATCTATGACATATGATGCTGGTGGATGAGGTTCCCAAGCAATAGTCCAGTCTCATCAAATTACTCTTAGCTGACTTATACTGTAATGCACAAGTAAAGACAATAATGATGAAGCTTATCTCTCTTTACTCTCCTGCTTTAAATTTTACAAGGTACTTGAATCTTCATCAAACTGGAGAACTGGAGCCTGAGATGTGTGTTTGAGATAGTTGCATTGTGAACTTAGTTATCATTCACATTTTTTAATGTAAATTGAAACTGATTATTCCTTACAGTTTAATGATACTTGTGTATTTGTCTGTATTATTGCAATTTAGTTTTGTAAACCCCAAACACTTACAACTTGAACATCCTACAAAAGTACAAAAAAAAAATTAAAGTATGTTTCTTTCCTAAATGTTGTAACATTTATTTCACCATTACTGTCCTGTAAAACTAAATATCTGTTATATTTATTTGACTGTCGTTGCTGTTGTTGCATTCTACCTTTTGTGAGCACCTAAACCCCAATTTTAACCCCAACGGGAGTAGAATGGGTGTGACTGAAGCAAATGGAAAACTGTCCTGTCCTCTACAGCACCAGGCCTGGGTGATTTTAACATCCGAGCCTCATATGGGCCGTGTCGGTCTCCCATTCGAAGGGAAGTGCTATCTGGCCAGTGGGAGATTGGGAATTTTGGGCAACAAGTGTCTGAAGGAACGTTCCCCTCCAGTTGGGTAAATGGTTAGGAGGGGGGTTTGAGAGAGCTCTGCAGTTGGGCTGGGGTGGTTGGTGGAGTGAAGGGGGGAGGTGGTGGGGCTGCAGGGTGCAGTGGTGGTGGTGGGGGCAAAAGCCTGAGGCAGGAGTGGTCCGCGTTTTCCTTGAGGACTGGGGAGGAGCAAGAGCGATCATCCTGGTCCACAAGGAAACAAAAGCAAAACTTATTGAAGAAGGTACCTCTGTGGACCACTCCTGCCTCTGGCTCCAATGGCCACCAGGTTAACAGGCAACCTACGATGACGTTGCCACCAAGACCTTGTGTTAAAATTGCAATCAGGCTCCTCACAACCAGCATGTTTAAAGGGAAGGCAACAGGATTGAAGGAGGCGGGTCACAGGGTGTCACCGGCCCTCTACAAATCTGCTAAAATAACCAAAACTATTTTGTCTGCAGATTATAAGATTGGATTGAATTAACAGAATACTTGGCTTTTTATCAAAATTTATGCGACCCATTTGACAATCAAACCCTATCGTGACTATTGGCAATAAGGGTTTTGATTACGCAGAAGGAATCAAAGGGTTACAGGCAGATCCTGCAGAAACAGCAGAGCACTACACTACAACAGAAATTGAAAGAGAACAACCTTAATGTACAGCTGAAGACAGGATGTCTGGAGCCAGGTGTCAAGTTTGGTTTTAAACAGATGCGTGTGAATAGCAATACCATATTAAAGAGGGGTACCTGGTATTTCCAACAAGCTATATTGTTCAGAGTGCATTAGTTCTAGACATGAAGTCCCAGTTAGAATATTTTGCAGGTTTGTAGAGAAGCCATCAAATCAGCCAGAGATATGCTTTGAATTGCACAAAATCTGACATTTCCAACACAAACAAATACTGCCCTTTGCCGAATAACCTCCATGGTCCATTCTCTATGCTAAGCAAAACAGTGAAGCTTATTATAGCTGCTACAAGAGCAGAATATGTGTGTATGAATGGAAATTATAACCAAATGATGACTGCTTCATCACTTCAATTTGTATTAGTTCTTCTATCAGAAATATGTTAAGAACCGAATTGTTACATATATTGTCTTTGAAGTAGTTTCTGAACATGTATATTTTGAATTAAACAAAACACTAGTTTGCAAAGGAATGAAAATTATCTTTGAAGTGCCATTCTACCCCTTGTTAATTGAAAGCGTCACGACAAACTGCCAGAAGGGTATGTGAATCAGTGAGAGTATCATAAATGTCCTGGGTCGGATGACAGCAACCAAGGAGAACGTTTCAAGGGAAACCTTGTAAAGGGACCTGCTGAGGAAATCATTCAGCCCAAGGACAACAAAGGATCAAAACATGCAAAGTGAGTGGCCCCTGTGGTCAGGAGAGGGTTGGTCATTTGTCTCAAATCACTACTTTAAAGAAATAATGTTCCTTCTCCTTCTGCCCAGCCATAGCCAGTATGTACTATTAAATTTATCGTTTTGTCATTATTGACCAAGTAATACTCTCTTCATTTGATTACCACGTTAACAAGTCTGGCAATATAGCACAAGTTCAGTGAGCACTGACTATGGAAATTGGGTGCCTGTGCTGTCTCAACTTTAAATTCTGCTTTTAGAATTTAACTTTACTTCTTTTATATGTATAGAATAATAGTGAAACTAACCCATTAATGAAACATTACCTGGCTTGGGCATCAATATAGAATATTCTAAGCAAATATAACAAGACTAATGTTTTAAATCTTTGTTCTTGCCACACTGCACCACCCAACACCTCCGTCACAGCCAGTACAAGAAAGTCAAAGGGCAGAATCGTCCCAGGTTTGCACAAAGTGCATTAGCAGCCAAAAGGACTTTTTACCCTCCGGCCACAATGGCAGATTTTCGCACTGTATCGACCCATTCCCCAGCAGGTCCTGCCTTATTAATAATGCATTCCTGAGAAACGCGCCTGATAGCTGCGGGGCAGCCTCTGATTTGCTCCTCCCGCCATCACCTCAGGCCTTCAGTAATCCGAGTGCTATGTTTAAAGGACGTCCCTGCTCAGACCTAGCACTCTCCAGCAGTTTCCGATCCCTTAGAGAGTCATTGCTGCCAAAGGGAGGGAACATGCTGCCCCCAAATTTAGCCATGCCTCCTTCGGTCGCCTACTGGACACAGTGGAGGCCCCACCATGAAGTCCTCTACCCCGACTCTGGGCGAAGACCAGCAAGCAAGATAGGAGGTGGCGTCAGCGATAGTCAGTGCCAACGCCCTGCAAAAGAGGACAGCCACCCAGTGACCAATGAGGATGAATGATCTCTGTTCCGCCAGGGTAACCCTCAACTCACGCACTCACAAACCCATCACACATCCACAGGGATCTCACTCACTGTCAGTTCAAGAGACGTCACCAATCAGTTGGGGGAGGTGGTGGCACAGTGGTATTGTTGCCGGACTAGTAATCCAGAGATCCAGGGTAATGTCCCGAGGACCTGGGTTTGAATCCCACCATGGCAGATGAAATTAAATTCAATTAAAATCTGGAATTAAAAATCTAATAATGACCATGAAACCACTGTCATAAAAAGCCATCTGGCTTACTAATGTCCTTTAGGGAAGGAAATCTGCTGTCCAGATCTAACTCCAGGCCCACAGCAATATGGTTGTCTCTTAACTGCATTCTGAAATGGCCTAGCAATCCACTCGATAGCATCAATCCGTTAAAAAGCCTAAGAGGATTGGAACCGGATGGGCCACCTGGCACTGACTTAGGCTCCGGAAATGACAATGACAAACTCAGCTCTGCCAACTCTGCAAAGTCCCCCTTACTAACATCTGGGGGCTAGTGCCAAAATTGGGAGAGCTGTCTCATAGACTAGTCAAGCAACAGCCTGACATAGTCATCCTCACAGAATCATGCATTAGAGATAATGTCCCAGGCTCCACCATCACCATCCCCGGGTATGTCCTGTCCCACCGGTAGGACAGACCCAGCAGGGGTGGGGGCACAGTGGTATACAGTTGGGAGGGAGTGCCCTCGGAGTCCTCAACATCGACTCTGGGCCCCATGAAGACTCATGACATCAGGTCAAACATGGGCAAGGAAACCTCCTGCTGATTACCACGTACTGCCCCTCCCTCAGCTGGTGAATCAGTGCTCCTCCACATTGAACATCACTTGGAGGAAGCACTGAGAGTGGCAAGGACACAGAATGTGCTCTGGGTGGGGGTCTTCAATGTCCATCACCAAGAGTGGCTCAGTAGCACCACTGCTGGCTGAGACCTAAAAGACATAGACTCTAGACTGGGTCTGCAGCAGGTGGTGAGGGAACGAATAAGAGGGAAAAACATGCTTGACCTCATCCTCACCAACCTGCCTGCCACAGATGCAGCTGTCCCTGATAGGATCGGTAGGAGTGATCACCTTGTGGAGACGAAGGCCCATCTTCACATTGAGGATACCCGCCATCGTGTTGTGCAGCACCATCACCGCGCTAAATGGAATAGATTCGAACAGATCTATTAGCTCAAAACTGAGGAACCATGAGGCACTGTGTGTCATCAGCAGCAGCAGAACTGTACTCAACCACAACCTGTAACCTCACGGTCCGGCATATCTCCCACTCTACCATTACCACCAAACAAGGAGATGGACCCTGGTTCAATGAAGAGTGCAGGAGTGCATGCCCGGAGCAGCAATAGGCATACCTAAAAATGAGGTGTCAACCTGGTGAAGCTAAAACATACCAAACAGCATAAGCAGCAAGTATAGATAGAGCTAAGTGATTCCACAACTAACAGGTTAGATTTAAAACAAAAACAGAATTACCTGGAAAAACTCAGCAGGTCTGGCAGCATCGGCGGAGAAGAAAAGAGTTGATGTTTCGAGTCCTCATGACCCTCCGACCGAACTGATTTAAGGTTAGATTTAAGCTCTGCATTCCTGCCACATCCAGTCTGAATGGTGATCGACAATTAAACAACTCACTGGAGGAGGAGGAGGTGGAGGCTCCACAAATACCCCAATCCTCAATGATGGAGGAATCTAGCACAGCAGTGCAAAAGATAAAGCTGAAGCATTCAAAACAATCTTCAGCCAGGAGTGCTGAGTGGATAATCCATCTCAGCCTCCTCCGGAGGCCCCCAGTATCACAGATGCCAGTCTTTAGCCAATTCGATTCACTCCATATAAAAGCAAGAAATGGCTGAAGACACAGGATACTGAAAAGGCTGTGGGCCCTGAGAATATTCCGGCAATAGTACTGAAGACTTGTGCCCCAGAACTTGCTGTGCCCCTAGCCAAGCTGCTCCAGTGCAGCTACAGTACAGGCATCTACCCGGCTATTTGGAAATTTTTTTTATTTGTTCAATGGATGTGAGCGTCACTGGCTGGGCCAGCGTTTATTGCCCATCCCTAGTTGCCCTTGAGAAGGTGGTAGCGAGCTGCCTCCTTGAACCACTGCAGTTCATGTAGCATAAGTACGCCCACATTGCTGTTAGGAAGGGACTTCCAGGATTTTGACCCAGTGACAGTGAAAGAACATTGATTACCAAGGGGCGATGATTAGATTCTCCCTTGTTGGAGATGGTCATAGCCTGGCACTTGTGTGGCATGAATTTTACATGCCACTTGTCAGGCAAAGCCTGAATATTGTCCAGGTCTTGCTGAACTTGGACATGGACTGCCCAGGTATGTCCTGTTCACAAAAAGCAGGACAAATCTAACCCGGGCAATTACAAGTTCTGTCGAAGGGTCATGAGGACTCGAAACGTCAACTCTTTTCTACTCCGCCGATGCTGCCAGACCTGCTGAGTTTTTCCAGGTAATTCTGTTTTTGTTTTTGTCCGGGCAATTACAACCCCATTTGTCTAGTCTCCATCAGCAATTAACTGATGGAAGGGGTCATCAACAGTGCTACCAAGTGGCATTTGCTTAGCAATAACCTGCTCATTGACACTCAGTTGGGGTTCTGCCAGGGCCCCACAGCTTCTGACCTCATTACAGCCTTGGTAATCAGGGGGGAAACTCTCTGCTGATTGGAGTCATAGCTAGCACAAAGGAAGATGTTTGTGGTTGTTGGAGGTCAATCATTTCAGTTCCAGGACATCTCTGCAGGCGTTCCTCAGGGTAGTGTCCTAGGCCCAACCATCTTCAATTGCTTCATCAGTGATCATCCTTCTGTTATAAGGTCAGGAGTGGGAAAGTTGCTGATGATTGCACAATGTTCAGCACCATTCACGACCCCTCAGATACTGAAGCAGTCCATGTCCAAATGCAGCAAGACCTGGACAATATCCAGGCTTGGGCTGACAAGTGGCAAGAAATATTCACTCCATACTAGTGCCAAGCAATGACCATTTCCAAAAAGAGGGAATCTAACCATCGCCCCTTGATATTCAATGGCATTACCATGACTGAAACCTCCACTATTAACATCCTGGTAGTTACCATTAACCAGAAACTGAACTGGACTAGCTATACAAATACTGTGACTACAAGAGCAGGTAATAGGTTAGGAACCTTGCAGTGAGTAACTCACCTCCTATCTCCCCAAAGCCTGTCCACCATCTACAAGGCACAAGTCAGGAGTGTAATGGAATATTCTCCACTTGCCTGGATGAGTGCAGCTCGAACAACACTCAAGTAGCTTGACACCATCCAGGACAAAGCAGCCCCACTTGATTGGCACCACATCCACAAACATTCATCTCTCCATCACCAACACACAGTGGCAGCACTGTATACTATCTACAAGATGCACTGCAGGAACTCACCAAGCCTCTTCAGACAGCGCCTTCCAAACACACAACCACTATCATCTAGATGGACAAGGTCAGCAGATAGATGGGAACACCACCACCCTGGAGGTTCCCCTCCAAGTCACTCACCACCCTGACTTGGAAATATATTGCTGTTCCTTCACTGTTGTCAAGAAGATATAATAATGTTATTGGAAATTATTTTAAAATAGAGTTCTGGTGGGGTCTACATGCTTGTGTCTTAATTGGATTAAAGCCAGTTTGTCTGGGTGCTTTGATGTATAGTAGCTGTGAGATGTTAATCAGATAAACATAAGGAGGATGGATGGTAAAGTGTAAATTTGCATTAGTTAAAGAAACCATTCAAGACTGTGGTTGAAATCTTACACCTAGCTAGAAGATGCCAAGCGATGTGTTTATTTTTTTCAGTTTACTAATAAAATTAGTGGGATGAAAGGATGTTATTGTTAGAAGAGGTAAAATTAAAAGCCTAGTGATGCAATGGAAAATTTACATTCAAAGAGCAAGATATATATAAAGGAGAAAGGAGATTATGTGTAAGGTAGAGGCATTTTAAGATCCAACAAGTGTGAGAAGCCTCCAGCCTGTAAGCCACAAGTCTGTTTGCAAGGACCCAGGGCTGAAAGAAACTCATTTTGAATGCAACTGTCCAGGGTGTGCTTTGCCAGAGGTCTGTTGAATCTATGAGCTTTACTGTTGCCTTACTGGGAGGGTAATTGAGTGTCAGATTAATTAGGAGATTTTTGTAGTTATTATAGTAGCAATTTTTTCGGCCTATGTATGTGCTTACAATCTTTCTTGTATTAAGAAATGTTTAATTTAGTTTTATAGAAACCTGTTGAGACCATGAGGTCTCTACTGAATTGAAAGCCTGCATCTGGAAACATACAAATTGTAAAAATCGGTTATGACAGCTGTTTCAAGTTTCCGTCTGGGATTTAAACAGCTCAGCCTTATAATAATTATAAGCTCAGCCTTATAATCAGTCATAATAATTGGGGGCTCTTTGTGGGATATATTTGTAATTCCTTGACTGGTTTGAAATTGGTGAATATTAAGGCTACGAGTATGAGAAGCACTTTGAATTCAGGTGTTGGTGAGGTTTAGTTTAAGTGGTGAGACTACAGGATGGCTTTGGAAATTGATAGGACTAGTCTGGAAGTAGAAGATATAACTCTGATTAGGTTATAAAAAGTATCCAAGAGTAAGTTAACAGAGTTGGTTGATAAATTACACTTGGGGTTACCAGCAGGGGCCAGGAAATCAGACATAGCTGAAGTAATGGTACAGCATTTGAATTTGGAAGGAATACCTGAAAGACAGACTTCCCCAAGGGGTGGTTCATGGGAATGGGCTCAAATTCAGTTACAAATGAAACAGCTGAATTTGAAGAAAATTAAAGAGAAAGGGCATTCAAAAGGGAAGAAGCAGAAAGGCAGGAGAGATAAGGAAAACAGGGAAGGAGTTAGAAATTGTAATGATAGGGAAAAAAGGAAAGAGAAAAAGAGAGAGAGAAAGAGAGAATTCCAAATGAAAATGTTGACAGTTAAAAAAGACACCAGGAGGTGAGGAAAGACTTATCTCCAGGGAAAACCTAATGGGGAGATGTTTAAATTTGTACAAGCTGTTCCAAAATCTGTGGAAAAAGATGTTGAATCATTCTTTAGTTAATTTGAGAAGATGGCCTCAGGAAGGCTGGACATTGTTGTTCCAATCCAGGTTGATGGGCAGAGCACATGAGGTATATCCTTCGCTGTCAGAATAAATGTCGGTGAATTATGATATGGTAAAAAAGGCTCTTTTGAGCGCATATGAGTTAGTTCCAAAGGCATACAGGCAGAGATTTAGGGAAATGAGAAAACAGCCTGGAAAACTTATATTGAGTTTGAAAGATTAAAACAAAACAATTTTGACAGGTTGATGCAGGCATTAAAAATAGAGACAACACATGCAACTCTTAGGAAATTAGTTCTTTTGGAAGAATTTAAAGATCCTATGCCTTCGGTAGTGAGAACTCATGTGGAGGAACAAAGGGTTCAACTGGTAAGACAAGCAGCAGAGATAGCTCATGATTATGAGCTAGTTCATGGAGCTAAACCTTTTTTCCTCACCCTTTAAAATCAGAAAAGGATAGCAAGTGGGAAGGTGAAAGAAATGTGGGTAGTCCATGGAAGCAGTCCATGTCCAAATGCAGCAAGACCTGGACAATATTTAGTCTTGGGCCGACAAACGGCAAGTAACATTCACGCCACACAAGTGTCAGGCAATGACCATCTCCAACAAGAGAGAATCCAACCAATTGCCCCTTGATGTTCAATAGCATTACCATCACTGAATCCCCCACTATCAACATCCTGGGGATTACCATTGACCAGAACCTGAACTGGACTAGCCATATAAATACTTTGGCTACAAGAGCAGGTCAGAGGCTAGCAATCATGTGATGAGTAACTCACCTCCTGACTCCCCAAAGCCTGACCACCAACTACAAGGCACAAGTCAGGAGTGTGATGGAATACTCCAGTGTTGCAGCTCCCATAACACTCAAGAAGTTTGACATTGCCCAGGACAAAGCAGCCCACTTGATTGGCACCACATCCACAAACATTCACTCCCTCCACCACTGACTCACAGTAGCAGCAGTGTGTACCATCTACAAGATGCATGGCAGGAATTCACCAAGGCTCCTTAGGCAGCACCTTCCAAACCCACGAACACTACCATCTAGATGGACAAGGGCAAAAGATAGATGGGAGCGCCACCACCTGGAAGTTCCCCTCCAAGTCATTCAACATCCTGACTTGGAAATATATTGTAGTTTCTTCACTGTCGCTGGGTCAAAATCTTGGAACTCCCTTACTAACAGCACGGTGGGTGTACCTACATGACAGCAATTCAAGAAGGCAGCTCACCTTCTCAAGGGCAACTCAGAATGGGCAATAAATGCTGGACTAGCCAGCAAAGCCCACATCCTGTGAATGAATTAAAATAAAAAATAATTAGTCAAGGAAGAGAAGGAATAGCTAGAAATTCCCAGGAAGCTTTTTCTCAGAATAAAAAGGAAAGGGCTGAGGGTAGAAATGACATTCGAAAGTTGAGGTGCTTTCATCGTAATAAAGTGGGACACACAAAGTCAGTGCGCTGGAAATTGCTGGGAAAATCTGTTGGAATTATTGGAGTGTAGAGACGCTCTGGAGGTAAAGGTACTGTGGGTTCTGAGGTTCAGACACAGGAAAAACCAGTGGTTTGTGTACGGGTAAAACAGGAAGATTCAATGATAGGTAAAGAAGTAGGAATGTGTTCACAATGTACCCAAAGGAATTCTGAGGAGCAGGTTGCAGAAGTGTTTAAAGATTTTGTGTGTGAAGGGAAAGTGTTTCCATGTGTACAGGATGGTGTAGGTAAAGATGTTAAAATTTTGAGAGACACAGGGGCTAGACAATCCTTAATGTTGTGGGATTGTGACATTTGTTGTTCAGAGGGAGTATTGCAGGAGTAGGTAATAATAAGCGGGGTTCATGGAGGTGTTAAACCTATTTCCTTGTGGTAGGTAAATTTAAAGAGTAAATGGAAGTCCGGTGAAGTAACAGTTGGAGTAGTAGAAAATTGCCCATCGAAGGGGTTCAATTTACCTTGGGTAAAGATATAGCTGGATCACAAATGTAGGTGATGCCTATAGTAGTTGAGCAGCCTGTAGAAGTGTTTTCAACAAAGGTGTTGTGAAAAGAGCATCCTTGATTGCTTCCAGATTGTGTGATAACATGGTCACAGGCTAATAGGTTGAAACAAGAAAAACAAGAAAGACAGGCAGTTCAAAGACAAGAAGAAGGTATCAAAATCCAATTAGCAGGCACTGTGTTTGATAACATTATTCAAAAATTCACAGCAGAGTAAAAAGCAACTGAAGTGTTTAACTCAAGGAAGTTAGTGGAGTTACAGGAAAAAGATTTGCAAATACAACATGTATATCAGGCACAAAATTTATTAATTTTGCTTCCAATCTCCACCCCTCCATCATTTTCACGTGGTCCATCTCTGACACTTCCCTTCCCTTCCTTGACCTCTCTGTCTCAATCTCTGGTGATAGACTGTCCACCAATATCCATTACAAACCCACCGACTCCCACAGCTATCTCGACTACAGCTCCTCACACCCCGCTTCCTGTAAGGACTCCATCCCATTCTCTCAGTTCCTTCGCCTCCGTCGCATCTGTCCCGATGATGCTACATTCAAAAACAGTTCCTCTGACATGTCCTCCTTCTTCCAAAACCGAGGTTTTCCACCCACGGTCGTTGACAGGGCCCTCAACCGTGTCCAGCCCATCTCCCGCGCATCCGCCCTCACGCCTTCTCCTCCCTCCCAGAAACATGATAGGGTCCCCCTTGTCCTCACTTATCACCCCACCAGCCTCCGCATTCAAAGGATCATCCTCCGCCATTTCCGCCAACTCCAGCATGATGCCACCACCAAACACATCTTCCCTTCACCCCCCTTATTGGCATTCCGTAGGGATCGCTCCCTCCGGGACACCCTGGTCCACTCCTCCATCACCCCCTACTCCTCAACCCCCTCCTATGACACCACCCCATGCCCACGCAAAAGATGCAACACCTGCCCCTTCACTTCCTCTCTCCTCACCGTCCAAGGACCCAAACATTCCTTTCAAGTGAAGCAGCATTTCACTTGCATTTCCCCCAACTTAGTCTACTGCATTCGTTGCTCCCAATGTGGTCTCCTCTACATTGGAGAGACCAAACGTAAACTGGGCGACCGCTTTGCAGAACACCTGCGGTCTGTCCGCAAGAATGACCCAAACCTCCCTGTCGCTTGCCATTTTAACACTCCACCCTGCTCTCTTGCCCACATGTCTGTCCTTGGCTTGCTGCATTGTTCCAGTGAAGCCCAACGCAAACTGGAGGAACAACACCTCATCTTCCGACTAGGGACTTTACAGCCTTCCGGACTGAATATTGAATTCAACAACTTTAGGTCATGAGCTCCCTCCCCCATCCCCACCCCCTTTCTGTTTCCCCCTTCCTTTTTTTTCCAATAAATTATAAAGATTTTCCTTTTCCCACCTATTTCCATTATAAAAAAAAACCCCACTAGAGCTATACCTTGAGTGCCCTACCATCCATTCTTAATTAGCACATTCGTTTAGATAATATCACTAACTTTAACTTTAACACCTATGTGTTCTATTGTACTATTGTCGTTTACATCTTTTGATGATCTGCTTCTATCACTGCTTGTTTGTCCCTACAACCACACCCCCCTCCACCTCTCTCTCTCTCTATCTCTCCACCCCCCACACACACACCTTAAACCAGCTTATATTTCAACTCTTTCTTGGATTCGAACTCAAGTTCTGTCGAAGGGTCATGAGGACTCGAAACGTCAACTCTTTTCTTCTCCGCCGATGCTGTCAGACCTGCTGAGTTTTTCCAGGTAATTCTGTTTTTGTTTTGGATTTCCAGCATCCGCAGTTTTTTTGTTTTTATATATGTATATCAGGCAGCTTACTCAAAAACAGAGGCAGAATGTACTCCAGAATGTTATTACCTTAAGGGTGATACTTTAATGAGAAAGTAGAGTCCAAATCATGTCTCAGCAAATAAAAACTCGAGGGAGGTGCATCAGATTGTTATCCCATTAAGGTATAAAAATGAGATTCTAAAGATTGCTTATGAAATTCCAATGGGGGAGTATTTAGGAATTAGAAAGACAAAAGCAAAAGTACAGAAACATTTTTATTGGTCAGGATTGCATAGGGATGTAGTCAAATTCTGCAGAACATGTCACACAAGTCAGGTGATAGGGAAACCATAAGCAGTGATTAAATTGGCATCTTTAATCCTAATACCAGCATTAGGGTGGTAGTTGATTGAGTAGGACCCCTCCCTAAGATTAAAAGTGGAAATCATACTTACTGACAATAATAATGTGTCTACCAGATTTCCTGAAGCAATTAAGAAATAACTTTAAGAAATATTACAACCAAGAAGATTGTGGAAGAGTTAAATAAATTTTTTATAAGTTATGATTTACCTAAGGAAATACAATCATATTAGGAGTCAAATTTCACGTCACAGCTGTTTAAGGAAGTAATGAACAGGTTGGGGATAAAACAATTTAAATCAACAGCTTCTCATCCAGAATCACAAGGAGCTTTGGAAAGACGGCATCAAACTCTAAAAACTATGATGAGAGAATACTGTCAGGATTATCCACAGCATCGGGAGAGGGGAATTCCATTCCTGTTATTTCCTATTCGAGACGTGCCTAATGCAATGATTGGTTTTTGCCCTTTTGAACTAGTTTACGGTCATGAGTTAAGGGGACCATTGAAATTGATTTATGAGAAATTGGTGGGTCAAAATTCAGAAACTACTCTCCTGGATTATGTATCAAACTTCAGAGAGAGATTAGACAGATCATGTGACTTGGCTAGGGAATATTTAAAGATATCACAGCAAGTGATGAAAGTGAAAGCAGACAGGAAGGCTATAGCTCGGAATTTTATTGCTGGAGAGAAAGTGCTAGTTCTGTTACCAGTACTGGGTGACTCCTTAAAGGCAAAGTTTAGTGGGCCTTACAGGATTGAAAAGAAATTGATTGAAGTAAATTATTTAATAGCTACTCCAGATAGAAGAAAGAAGCAGAAGATGTGCCATGTAAATATGCTTAAAAAGTACTTTGACAGGGAAGAGGAGCAAAAAGAGATATTAGTGATAGTGAATGATGAGGAAGAGGTAGAAGTGCAGGACTCTGAAATTGATTTTCCTCTAATCAAATTGGATAATGAGGGAGTATTTAAAAATTTAAATGTAATATTGAGTTACCTTCCAGACAAGTGTCAAAGTGAATTGGAAAAGCTATTGCAGTCACACAAAGCTTTTTGTGGAAATAAGTTGGGGAGGCCTAATTTAGCTATGCATGATGTCCCTGTAGAAGTTTCATCTTCGGTAAGGCAACGTCCTTATAGATTATATCTGGCAAAGTTATCACAAGCACAGGAAGAAATTGACTTCAAGTTTCAAAATGATATCATTGAGTCTAGTTGCAGTAACTGGAGTACGCCTATTTCCCTAGTACCAAAACCGAATGGAACACAAACAGTGTGTGTGGACTATTGAAAGGTGAATGCGGTGACAAAAGCGGATTCATATCCTAAACCATGGTTGGAGGATTACATTGAGAAGGTGGGACAATCAAAATTTATCACAAAGATTAACTTGCTAAAAGGATAATGGCAAGTACTGTTGTCGGAGAGAGAAAAGGAGATATCAGCTTTTGTGATGCCACATGGACTATATCAGTTTAAAGTCATGCCATTTGGTATGAAGAATGCACCTGCGACATTTCAAAGACTGACAAACAAAGTAATTGCAGGTCCAAGTAATTGTGCTGTTTATATTGATGATCTAATAGTTTTCAGTTAGACATGGGAGGAGCATTTACAGCAACTGGAAGAATTATTTACTCGACTGCAAGAAGCTAATTTGGTGATGAACTTGACTAAAAGTGAATTTGCAAAAGCACAAGTTATGTATCTAGGCCATACTACTGGACATGGTGAGGTGGCTCCAAGAGATGTGAAAGTCAAGGCTATCCCCAGCGCCTATAACAAAATGCGATGTTTTGAGATTTCTGGGCATGAATGGGTTTTACTGGAAATTTGTACCAAATTTTAGCCAAGTGGTTGCTCCACTGTCTGAACTATTGAAAAAGAACAAGAAGTTTCAGTGGACACAGGAGTGTCAGAAGTCATTCGATAGTTTGAAAACTGTATTAACTACGACACCAGTTTTGACAATACCCAATTATACCAAGCAATTTAAATTGCCCATTGACACAAGAAGTGTAGGCATTGTGGCCGTACTGTTACAAGATGACACTGGAATTGAAAAACCGATAGGATATTTTTCACAGAAATTGAATGCACAACAGAGAAGATAGTCAACGATTGAAAAGGAGACATTGGGTTTGGTGTTAGCATTGTAGCATTTTGAAATCTATGTGGCAAACAATTCGCCAAGAACAATTGCTTATACAGACCACAATCCTTTAAAGTTTCTGGACAAATTTTGAGAGAAAAGTGCAAGGCTATTCAGATGGAGTTTATTACTGCAACCATTTAATATACAGATTATACATGTTAGAGGTAGAGAAAATCTGTTTGCAGATGCATTATTGAGAGTTTGAAGCTTAAAGGGAAAATAGGATATTTTAAAACCTGGACACTGAACAGGGATGATTTCTACTAATACCAAGGATTTGTAGGTATATTGTTATGTTAATGCATGCATCTGGTGATGTAAAAGTGTAAATATATAGTTAAGTATAGGAGATCATGTAGATGGGTTAATAAAAGAATGAAGCCGTCTTTCAGAATTATGACAGTTCATTTTTCGATAAGGAGGGAGATGTCAAGAAGATATAAAAATGTTATTGGAAATTATTTTAAAATAGAGTTCTGGTGGAGTTTATGTCTATGTTATGTGTCTGTGTGTGTCCGAATTGAATTAAAGCCAGTTAGTCTGGGTGCTTTGATGTATAGTAGCTGTGAGATGTTAATCAGATAAACATAAGGAGGATAGAAGTTAAAGTGTAAATTTGCATTAGTTAAAAGAAACCATTCAAGACTGTGGGTAAAATATTACACCTAGCTAGAAGATGCCAAGCAATGTGTATTTTTTTCAGCTTACTAATAAAATTGGTGGGATGAAAGGATGTTATTGTTAGAAGAGGTAAAGTTAAAAGCCTAGTGATACAATGGAAAATTTACATTCAAAGAGAGAGATACGAATAAAGGAGAAAGGATATTGTGTGTAAGGTAGAGGTATTTTAAGATCCAACAAGTATGAGAAACCTCCAGCCTGTAAGCCACAAGTCTTTCTGCAAGGACCCAGGGCTGAAAGAAACTCATTTTGAATGCGACTGTGAAAGGTGTGCTTTGCCAGAGGTCTGTTAAATCTTTGAGGTTTATTGTTGCCTTACTGGGTGGGGGGAGGGTGGTGGTGGGGGTGTAATTGAGTGTCAGATTAATTAGGAGATTTATGTAGTTATTATAGTAGTAAATTTTTGGCATATGTATGTGCTTACAATCTTTCTTGTATTAAGAAATGTTTAATTTAGTTTTATAAAAGCCTATTGAGACTCAGTGGTCTTATTACTACTGAATTCATAGCCTGCATCTGGAAACATACAAATTGAAAAAATTGGTTATGACAGTTGTTTCAAGTTTCCCTCTGGGATTTGAACAGCTCAGCCTTTACCATTGGCTGTGTTACAATACTGTAGCTGGGTCAAAATCCTGGAACTCCCTCCCTAACAGCACTGTGGGTATACCTGCACCACATGGACTGCAGTAGTTCATGAAGGCAGCTCACCACCACCTTCCCAAGAACAATTAGGGACGGGAAACAAATGCTGACTTAGCGAATAATGCCCACATCCCTTAAATGAATTTTTAAAAAACTCTCTCACATACCTTTTCAACAGCCTTGCGGATACTCTCCTCATCCTGTCCATGGCCCCACCACCCACACAAGCCAGGCATCCTTCTCATCTGGACTGGCAGGCATCCTCCTTACACTCTCTCCATCTGTCCTGATGCAGGACAAGCTGGCACACAACAAAAGCGGGTGGTCGCAGACTGGCGGGGGATGCCTGACATCAAGGTCCTCATGGACTTTGAAAATAGAGTAATCCAGTTGGACAGTGATGACCTGGACCGTTCCCGTGCTGACAGTGAGGTCAGCGCTGCTCTACCAAGTGAAGATTCCACTGTGTAACATCCATCAGATAACCATGCTGTGAGTGATGTGTCCTGTTTCACAGGCCACTGCCATGTACTAATTATCTCTCCTGGCTTTCGCAGGCACATCAGGGAAACAGCTGAGAGGGTCCATCAGCCAGGTCCTCAACTCAAGGCCTGAGGACACCTCAGAAGAAGAATCTGATGACACTCTCATTGAAGACCCATCACAGCGCACACCCATACCTTCCACCACCCACATACTTCAGTGGGACCTAGTTCTAGAGTAGCCTTGGGGTCACAATATGGTGAGCACGTCACACTGCCTGATCCACAGAAGGTGACGGTAGGGACTTCCCAGGTTTCTGGAACTCAGGGGACTGCTGGAGGCCAGAAATCTGCTGAGTCAGATGAGGTGCCTCTAGGCTCGGTCATGTCTCAGTTGCTGGAGCTGCAAAGGCAAGCTCAGGAACATCAGGAAGATTTGTCCGCTGCACTCCTCAGGTTGCAAAGCACAATGGAGGAGTCTGTCTGCCTTCAATCTGAGGTAAATAGTGCTGGCATGCCAACGCACCGAGGTCAACACTGGTAGAATGGCAGCTACCATGGAAACCTTGGTCTAGGACATTGGTCCTGCACTGCTGTGTAGGCTGAATTCCATCACTGACACCATAGTTGGCCTCCAACAGTGTCAACACAAGAGGGGGTGTGAGCCAGCTCAATCTCACCAGCTTCCCTTTATCCTCACGGAGTCAGCCAGGGGCCCTCGGGTACCCATAGGGAGGAGGATCAGCCGGTGCTCACCCTGGGGCCGTCCACCCAGGTGACTTGAGTGTGTAGGCCCATCTGAATGCCTCCTTCCTGTGACCCCAGCAGCTCCAGTTCCACAAGACGAGGAGGTTGCCACTGCCACACAGCAAGACCCCAAAAGCCGGCCCTCCAGTGGATGCCCACCCAGGTCATCACATACAGGGTGAAGCAGTCAGCAGGCTGCCTCCACCTTCGCTGTGGGTGTCGGAGGAACACCAAGGCTTACTCATTACTGATGCCTGCACCTCAATGGTACTTGTCATTACTGCCATAATGTCATGGGCAGCCTCACAGAGATCTGTCATTCTCTGTGTGTGCTCTCAGCACATTTGAGGTGGGGCTGGGCCCCATCTCTTCAGTATTTGTGGCCAGTGACACTGTGCTCCTGAGGGGTTCCGGAGCTGAAGGCTGACAAAGGGCCAGATTCAGTTTTTTTTAATATTCATTCATGGGATGTGGGCATTTATTGCCCTTGATTGAGGGCATTTAAGAGTTAACCACTTTGCCATGTAGGCCAGACCAGGTTTTTCCTTCCCTTATGGCCATTAGTGAACCAGATGGGTTTTTATAACAACTGGCAATTAGACTTTTAATTCCGGATTTTCATTGGATTCAAATTCCACCATCTGCTGCAGTGGGATTCGAACCCTGGTCCCCAGAGCATTACCCTGGATTACTGGGCCAACGACAATACCACTACACCACTACCTCCCCTATTTTAAGTTTCACAGCTGCATTTCCATGGTATAATACTGATCACAGAGCACAAGCAAACTGCCCCCAGCTAGACAGGAGTCAGACATTCTCAGAGGCAATGTGAAGATCTATGGAGTTTCCTCACTGCATGTTGTCATCATCCTCCTGCAATCTAGTGACTATTAGGGCCTCCTAGCGTCTCCATGACATGAGCCTGAGCACTGAGGGTATGTGCACTGACATCAACCACACAGGAGTCAAACGTTCACAGATGCAGGGTGAGGGTGTCGAGACTGTCCTCACTGCCTCTCGTCATCATCCTCCACGAATCTTGTGGCTATGAGGGCCTCTTGAGCACACCTGCCTCATCTGGCCAGTGCAATGACCTCACCGCTGGCATCTTTGCCTTCGAGGATCTCATCATTGTCATCCCCTTTGACATCCTCCTCATTGTAGGAGGCGTGTAGGTCCTCCATCTCCACCTCAGCCAGGTGTCCCACCCATTGCAACGCCAGGTTGTGAAGCGCACAGCAAGCAACGATGATGTGCGACACCCTCTGGGGACTGTACTGCAGTGCTCACCAGGCCTGTTGTGGGACCGGATCCTCATTTTCAAAATACCTATCGCTCGGTCCGCTGAATTTCAGATTGTGGTATGAGCCTCGTTGTACCTTTGCTCTGCTGCAGTCTGAGCCTGCCACTCGGGGGTCATCCGCCATGGCCTCTGCGGGTAGCCCCTGTCCCTGAGCAGCCAACCCTGCAGCCTCTCTGGACCCTGGAAGCTGTCAGGGATCTGAGACCTACTAAGGATGTAGGAGTCATGGACACTCCCTGGGAATCGTGTGCAGACCTGTAGGATGTGTTTGTGGTGCTTGCACACCAGCTGAACGTTCAGCGAGTGGAAGCCCTTGCGGTTGATGTAGTTGACTCCTTGTTGCCATCTAAGCGTCACATGAGTGCAGTTGATGGCACTCTGAACCTGTGGAAAACCTGAGATCTGCACGAAGCTCAGCACTCCTGCTTCCTGGCTTTTCCTGATCCCAGGCAAAATGCACAAAGTTCTGTGCCTTCGCATAGAATGCATCTGTGACCTCCTGGATATATTTGTGCAAGCAGACTTGCGAGATCCTGCACAGGTCACCTGTGAAACCCTGGAAGGGCCCACTGGCTTAAAACTTGAGCGCTATGGTCACTTTCACGGCCACGTGCAGTGGATGCCCTCCATGCCTACATGGCACCAAATCCTGCAGCAGGTGGCATACATCACCGATCTCAGTGACACTGGTTCTCAGTCATCTACAGGGATGACGGGCACTGTCTAGGGACCCTGGATTAGTGAGGTACCTAAGAGCCACAGCTCGCTGTGAATCTTCACCTGTGTATGCAGGTGGCCCTGTTGCCCATTCATCTTGAGGGAGGTGCTCCTCCCTTTGCTGAGCCAGGAGTTATTAAAACCACAAGAAGGTGAAATTGGTCAATGTCAGCCATTCAAAATGGACTCAGTGAATCGGCAGCTGGATTTCTATTGTACCCGATCTTCTTTCCAGTGACAATAATATCATCTTTTTTTGAAGACTCTTTCTCTCGTCTCGTTGTCACGTTTACTTGGCCTGGCATTAAAAATCTCGACAATGTTTTCCAAGTCAAGGGAAAATAAAAACTGGTGGAGTGTATAACAAGCTGTTGATTCACTGTGAACCTGCTTCACACATCCGGTACGAACTGATCTCACACCCCATGGGTAGAATTTTCAGGTCAGCGGACAGCTGCGATCGGTGGGCACGGGAGCGGCTGGGAAACGGACCGCCCCCCACGATCGGCCCCCGACCACGATTTCACACTGGCGGGGCCATTTAACGGGGGGCGAAGGAGGGCAAGCATTGAACTCAGCGCAGACGCAGGGGGAGCGCGGAATGAAAGCTCCCTGAAGGCAGAGAGCTGCCTCAGGGAGCTGAGGAATGTAAATTCGATTTTAAAAACAGATTTTAAAATCCGGAGAAAATGCCCACGCACCAGAATGAGTCACCTCAACATATGGATGCTGGACCCTGTGTCCAAACACTTTTATCTTTTTTCAAATTAATCTCGGAAACCTCATCCCGCCCTTGGGTCAGGTTATTGAAATCGTCGGCTGGCCGCCTACCCATTTAGCCCATGTGACGAGCGCAAAATTGCACGAGCAATGAAAAATCGGCCTCAATTGACTTTTTTTAATGGCCTTAACTGGCCTCTTAATGAATGGCGGGCGTGGCTCCAGTGTAGGTGCATGTGTACCCACCGACCGAAATATCATGCAAGTGAGCACCGACATCGGGACGCTCGCCCAACATCATCGCCTGTTAGTTTACGTTCGAGCTTGTCTGGCACGCGCCTGTGTGCCGAGCGAGAAATTCTGCCCCATGAGTTTTAAACCGACCCCATCCAATTTAATGAGTGACAATAGGCTGGCAGCTCATTCCCAGAATGTATGATGGCCATTTAAATATTTTAATGAGGCTGGCCGTCTCTGATTTAACCCTGCTACCCTCAACCGCGAATTGGGGAACAAACCCTCTCCATCCTTACTGGCAGCAGCAGGTGACTTACTGGCTGTGGCTGCCTTCTCCAGCGTTCTCACCACCCAGCTGGAAGCTAAGGCCGTCAATCCAGTTGCCTTCCCTGTGAGGCAAAGCAGAACGATGCATAGCATGCAGGGAAACCTCAAACCTCCGGGTTTCCTGACAGAAACACACCCCCAACACCCCTGCCTGCTCCTGGCAAGATTCAGCCCAAAATGCCAAGGATCACCTGTGAGAAAACCAACCAATAAAGTTGTCAAAGGCTTAATTAAAACAAGGTTGACTGAGTCCCAAGGAAAGTCTGGCAGAGGAAACCTCTCACCTCGCGTGAGCTTCTGACCTCAGACTTCCCCTAGGACCTCTGCAGATCCTCTTGCCCACAGAGGTCCCAATACTGGCCCCAGCACCTAGGAGCCCCTGAAATCAAGCACTCAGCATATGGGAGAAGAGGAAGTTGCGATAGGAAGCCCATTTCATTTCTACAGGAACATTTGGTCTATTCCTACTGAAGGCAAAGAAACAGCCATCAGAAAGCCCCAAAATCCTGGGACCTTGTCAATAAAAGATCTCTGATCCATTTTCCATCCTATGCACCTGAGGAAAGGCCAGTTGTTGGGAGAAAAAGCCAGAAAACTCAGCCTCTAGGAGTCCTACATGTGGCAACAGCCCTTCTGCACAACGCTCAGCTGGACATTTGAGACTTGAGAGCAAACGTTACCACTTTATTCCACCTTCAAGGGAATGACAGATGATTTGGTTCCGTCCTAAGACAAATTCTCAGAAGGTTACTGCTGTCTCGAGTGAGGCAAGTTTAGATTTTGCATATGTAAGTGTAAATATTAAACCAGCATTATTATTAGCTTGGCTTCCCATTTGTACTTGTAAATGTGTGATGGAATGCAATTACCAATATCCCTGTATCGTGAAAATACCATTGGTCCACTAGGGAAGAAGCTGTTCTGGGCTCATTTTCCAAAACAGCAATAATTCAACTGATCACTTAAAGCAATGTTGCACATGATACTAATGCTCACACATTTATTATAACCACAAAGCTTCTACCGAGGTTATTTATGTTATTTTTAGAAGGTGCAACACCTGCCCCTTTATTTCCCCTCTCCTCACTGTCCAAGGGCCCAAACACTCCTTTCAAGTGAAGCAGCATTTCACTTGCACTTCCCTCAATTTAGTCTACTGCTTTCGCTGCTCCCAATGCGATCTCCTCTACATTGGAGAGACCAAACGCAGACTGGGTGACTACTTTGCAGAACACCTTCGGTCTGTCTGCAAGCATGACCCAGACCTCCCTGTCACTTGCCATTTTAACACTCCACCCTGCTCTCATGCCCACATGTCCATCCTTGGCCTGCTGCATTGTTCCAGTGAAGCTCAACGCAAACTGGAGGAACAGCACCTCATCTTCCGACTAGGCACTTTACAGCCTTCCGGACTGAATATTGAGTTCAACAATTTTAGATCATGAACTCTCCCCTCCATCCCCACCCCCTTTCAGATCCCCCTTTTTTCCAATAATTTATATAGATTTTTCTTTTCCCACCTATTTCCATTATTTTTAAATGTATTTCCATCCATTGTTTTATCTCTGCCTTTTAACCTATTTTGATCCCTTCCCCCCATCCCACCCCCACCAGGGCTACCTGTACCTTTATTATCTCTTTGTCCTTCTGTCTGTGACATCTTTTGGTTATCTTCACCTATCAGTGGCCCTTTATCCAGCTCTACCTGTCTCACCCCCCCTTAAACCTGCTTATATTTCACCTCTTTTCTTTTTTTCCTTAGTTCTGTTGAAGAGTCAAATGGACTCGAAAGGTTAACCATGTTCCTCTCCGCAGATGCTGTCGTTTTTCCAGTATTTTTGTTTTTGTTTTGTTATTTATGTTCTTATATTTTCCTAATAAACTGGCAATTTTGAATAGGGTGCAAGAATATATCTAGTGTTGAGAAGCCTTGAACTAAGCATCCCCTTACACTAGCAGCAGTGGTTATACAAGAGAAGCAGAGTGAGACCCCCTGAAGGAGATAGACAAATTCCTCTTTGCTCTGGAGTCAGATTGGGCCCTGACTCTCCATCTACGCTATACAAGTTTAGCAATCAGTTCGAAACAGAAGCTACTTCACAGCAATGATAAATGTGCCATGTAAATATCCCCTTTAAGTGATCAAGAAGCTTTTTTAGAAATTCAGATAGAAAAACAAAACTATTGTCCTGCTATTGGTTCAAATATTATTTACACCCTGCACCTAGAAATACACTCGCAGTACAGTATGACATCTATTAAAAGGAAGCTTTTATGAGCAAGATTTATTAGAAATTAAATGTTTTCCCTTGTAAATCCTTTAACCTTTAATCCATTATAAAGTGGTATGACTTGGTGCTTCAAGCTGTATTCTGTATCATGCAGGACTAACATTGCCTTAAACAATACCCAAAATACTCAACAAAGCCTTGCTAATAATTAGAAAAATTTAAAAATATATTTGTGCATCGAATCCGTTTCTAAAATATCAGCAGAACAATAACAAGGGGATACGAAACTGAAAACTTGTTTATTCTACCATTTGGGTCACTTACCCAGTGGGTCATTACATTTTCTGTTGATTAAATTTTTTTATCAATTAATTGATTACATTCAATTAATCAGTAAAGCCCTAGAAATGCCTATGGTTTTGTGGAAACTAGCATTGTGAAAGAGGATTGAATCTTTGCCCGGCTTCCTAAACCCAAGAGCATCCATCAGCAACCCCCCACAGACCCTCTTAAACTGACATTTTACTGACACCATGAAAGTGTCTCATAATCCCAAACCCACCTTAGGGAGGCTGTTTACAAGAAAACTGTGCACGATTCCCAAACAGGTAGTCACTAAGTGGCAGATTTCCAGCCATTCATAATGTAATATGTTACCAGGGCTCCAATCAATAACTGATCAGGGCAGCAGTTAAAGCAATAACACGCATATGTTAAAATGCGGTCACCCTTCTTATTAAGGTTTACAGGCTGGTCAGAAATTCTGGTACACCATGCCAAAACAAAATGGAGTACATTATGAATTTCAATTCATCTGAGAGCTTTCAATGTCCATGAATATAGTAGCGCTGTGATTTAATGTTTCCACCACAGGGTTTTTTTACCTTCTTTACAATCAGTACTGTTAATGACTTGAACCAAATGTTCTTCACAAATTATGGAAATACTTAGAAGTTGCATACAGAATGAAATCTAACTGTAAAAATATATACGGAATATTTACATTATGTATTTGTCTACATTTTCCTTAGTTCACTTAAATTGCATTGTTAAGGCTCCTGGGATTAGCAAATCCCAGCTGAAAATGAATATACATGTAATACATGTGACATATACAACAGGAAAAGCAGATTTATATGAAATAAGCTATTTGCTTCATGCTCTGTGTAAGTTACTAATGTCAAATCAGGCAACAAGATGTATTTTATTTAAATATTATAGACAATGATGTCATCATCCGTAGTCTAGAGATTATTGTTAAATATTGCTTGGATAGTTTCTTTCCATTTCTGAGCTGTCAACCTACATCACTAGATATCTTAATTTTTTTTTAAATTAGAGAACATATTGTCATAATATAAACAAAGTGAATGTGGTGGTTATCTTCTACTTAATGACATACAAGGTCAAAATATCATGATGTTTTCCCATATTGATTTGAAAGGGCACTAAATAATGACTGTACCCCTATCTTTAAATATGTCTCAATCATACAAAGATTCTTGGAGGATCTATTAATTTCACCTATGAAAATATCATCAGCATATTTACCAGCACAACTTGCATTGGGGACGTTTGAAGCAGTTTGCTCATCCTTGTCCCTAGGATTCGGCTGGGTCAGAGAAGCAGAGAGTTCCATGTATTAGTTGGTTGGAATCAGTCTATGAGTAGGTCCCTGTTATTCTGCTTTCTTGTCACCTCCGAGGTGATGATTTAAGTGTTGGGTGTTAGTGCTGAGCCTACTTATGCCAAATGGATCCCAAAGAACTTTATTATTTCTTAACTCCAGATGGAGGCCAAGCATCATTTGTTTGAGTTCACGTCACCTCACCAGCGTTTCAGCCATTTATTTGCTTTGGGATCAGGCTGCAATCCACCACAGGGCAGAACGCACCTTCCTGCAAGTCTAGCACAGCTGAGTGTTGTGGATGGCTGTCACTCTCCAACAAACAGTGGACTGGTACTTCCAGAATTATGAGGCCTGGGGGTGAAGCCTAGGCTATCAGAACTTGCAGAGGAGAGACAACAGCAGGTGTGGAGACAGACCCTCAGTAAGTCCGCCTGCAGCAGAATCCATGACAGCTGACTCAGGATGGTATGTCCTACATACCACACTTCACACAATCTCTGAAAAGTCCATTTCCCAACAAGAAACAACTGCTGGGGAGAAGAGCACCGTGTAATCAGACTATGCTCACACCCTCCACATTCAGCCATTCTAGACACTTATTCTTATATCACTGACCCAACAGTGTGAGAAATGACAATAACATTTTAGAGCTAAATTAAAAATAGGGGATGGTGTTATGTATTTTCACACTGGTTTTGAATTTCTGTCAGTGCTTTGTGTGCGAAAGTTGTACAGATTTTGCTAAAGTCAAAGTATGACTCTACAAAGCACTGACCATCTAGACATCTGTTTTGATATCAAATATTTTGAATGTACTGTGTGTCCATTATTCAGTGAAAATATTGGTTATGTACAGAATTATACAATGCATGAGAGTTAAATTGAAAAGACAAGGTGATAAAGCCATTATGAGTTGTTTTGCAAAGCTGCTAATTGAAAAAAAAACTCCAGCAAAGTTTGATAAAATATTTTGCATCTGGACAAACCAATCTGTTGATATGGTTTGCATTCTGTACCGAGCAGTTCTGTTGACATAATTTTATAATATGAAATATTCAAACAAAATGGGATACGCATGCTTCCCCTTTCACTTCACATGATCTTTTTTCTCTCCCTGGGGTAATCTTAAGAGCCTTTGAAAACCTTAACTCCACCCATTACTGGAAGTTGTGCTATTGTTCTGACAGAAAGTGACAGTTATGGCACCTGTTCATCCGGCACCTCAAATAACCACATCGCCAGTGCAGCAGCAAATTGTGCGCAGTCTGTTTCCTATACGTAAGGGCAGACTAAAGAGACAGTAAAAACACAGAATAATAATAGAAATTGTTTTTTGAGTTTTGAGCTGGCAAAAATAACAGTCAGAGAGTCAGTTTTGTATTGCAGAAACAATCACGAGGATTCAAATTTTTAAATTTTTCAAATAACCTAAGTGGTTTGCCAACGTTTCACCTTCCAAGAATAAATGAATAGTGGGGAGATGGGACAATAAAATACGTTGCTAGTCAGTCAGGTGACTTCAAGTCTCTAATTCCTCACCCTCCAACCCCACCAAAGTCAGGACATTCATCCAGAATATATAGGGGTCAGTTTTCAAGTGGCGCCTTTGATCAGAAATGGAGTGGACAGTGCAAGCCCATGGGCCACCTGATGAACTGTCCCTCAGGACTGAGCCATTTTCATGGTCAGACCTGATTAAAATAAAATTGCTGAGCTGTAGATGTTTGAGCACATGAGGCAGGACATCCCACGTGGTGCTGGGATCCAGAGCTCAGGATTTGCTTCCTGTTCCTTCCTCCCACCACCGCTTTGCCTCATCACTAAGTCGTTGCGACTTAAAGCATGACTTACCTGATGGTCAAGGTGTCACCGTTCTGAATGATTGGCAGCAAGCTTCTCCCAGTCATTAATGTCAATGCTGCTGCACACCAAGGAGAGCTTCAGAGTGTCTGAAGCACTTTCTTTGTCCCCAACTGGATTGTTGGCCATTTGAGAGCTGAGAGGACAGGATCTGGAGAGGGTAACAGTTTTCAGCCATCTGGGCACAGTACCCAGTCCATTGAAGCTGATTTTGCAGGTGTTTTGCCTGAATGCTTGTAGAGCTGGCTTCAAGAATGACACTAGTGTTTGTTCAATGGTCCTCCCATTCAATCTGGAGGATGCAACAGAGACATTGCTGATAGAATTTCTCTCGCACTCTGATGGGTTGCTGATGCACAGTTCAGGTTTCATTGCAGTACAGAAGCATCATGATGACAACTGCTTTATACACCAGGACTTCAGTTGACTGCGGAGGTCTTTGTTGGTCAAACACTTACTGCCATAACTTGTAGAAGGCTGAGTTGGTGCAGCAAATCTGGTGATAAAAACAAAAAACTGCGGATGCTGGAAATCCAAAACAAAAACAAAATTACCTGGAAAAACTCAGCAGGTCTGGCAGCATCGGCGGAGAAGAAAAGAGTTGACGTTTCGAGTCCTCATGACCCTTCGACAGGGTCCCTTCTGTCGAAGGGTCATGAGGACTCGAAACGTCAACTCTTTTCTTCTCCGCCGATGCTGCCAGACCTGCTGAGTTTTTCCAGGTAATTCTGTTTTTGCAGCAAATCTGGCGTTGGATCTCCTCATCAGTGGTGGCCTTTGGAGAGAAGTGGCTGCTAAGGTATGGGAAATGCTCACCATATTCCAGAGTCTGTCTTTCAACAGATATGCAAGGTGGAATATTTGGCTGACCAAGTGTAGGTTGATACAAGGGTTTTGTCCTGGCAACATTCAAGAACAGGGCAAGATTTTTGTATGGAATTGAAGAAATCAAGAGCAGCTTGCAAATCAGGTGCCCAGAGTGGGCAACAACTCTGCAGTCATCTGCAAACTGTAGATTATGTATGTTTACGGAGGTCAATTTAATTTTGACATGGAGGTGACTGAGCTTAAAAGAATTTTCCATCGAGATGGCATTTAATATTGACACCAAAGGGCAGGTGATCTTTGATGAAGTGAATAGTCACTGTCAGGTAGATTGTAAATAGTATGGGGGCTTGTTTGACCCCAGTCGGAATTTTGAAGGCGTCTGTTTCAGATCTCCCACTCAAGACAGTTGCAGTCAAATCATCATGAAGCAATTGCAGCTTTGAAGCAAAATCCACAGAACCTCACATTTTACTGAGTCCAAATTGGTCAGTTCGATGAATGCAATGATGTTGATGACCTTGGTGTTGTTCTGGGCATTTTTCTTGGATTGTCTGGCACCACGTGGGCAGCTCCTCTGGAAGGTCTAAATGATTTTAAATGTGTTGGTTTAGATATTAAGCTGAGTAAATCTAAATAACTGCAAATCAACAGCCCTATTTAGAGAGTGTTCTAACTCACTGGGTCATCACAGAATGGTGATGTTCTATCTGAACAAGGGGCAGAGTAATTGCAAAGCTTGATTGGTCAGTTAAACGGCAAGTGCAGTCAAATTAGACCAGATGCTAGTTTTGATTTGTGGGAGTTCAGTACTAGGATGAAACACCCCACAGCAGAGAATATTTAAGCGCACATAAGACATTAAAGTTAAATCTGGATAAATACACACATAAATTCCCATCCTTAGAGACCCAAAAAATATGAACCTTGTTATTTCTAGTGATATTTCTCATGCTATCTTCCTGATGGGTATTAAGTGCAGCTGGTTTCATAATATTTCGGATGGGTGAGAAGGGAATTGTTGTCATGTAGCCTGGGATGCTAAAAGAATAAAAAGGGTTGTTTAAAGTACTTGAAGCGTTAAAACACTTGCTCTGTGGAGGAAGGAGCTGGGGAGGCAGGAGCTGTGGGATTCTATTTGTCAAACATTTTAAATGTGACTCTGTACAATGGGTGTGCTGAAGACAGTATCCCTATTTAATGTTATGTAGATAACCACTCCTTGCTGGATAATATACAATCTATGGAAAGCACGGGCAGTATTTAATCGTGGTGACCGGGGTTTTGTCCACGCCTGGAAAGCAGCCAGGGGCCCCACTCAATGCCTCCTTTGGGTATGGCCCACTGGAATTAAGTGTCAAACAGGCACTTAAGGAGCCAGCGGCGGCCCTTCCTGGGATCAAGGGCCCCAGGGTCAGAAATCCCACCCTTGAGAGACTGCCAGCCAGCCAGAGACTGCCAGAGGCACCGGCAGTGGGAGCAGTGGCAATTGCCAGCCATGCACCCAGGGTGAGGCGTGGGGTCACCAAGGGACCCAGGCCACAAGTGAGTGAAGGCGAGATGGGGATCATAGGTTGGGGGTCACGGGAGGAGTGTTGGCAGCAAGGGTAGGGGGTTGTTTCCAGTGGGCAACCCCCTTCCCAATGCCAGGTCCCTCGATCAGGCAATGAGTTCTGCACCCCCACCCCTCCCAACCACTGCCACCACCACATTCCAGGAGCCCACAAGCAAACCTCAAACAGGGTTTGCCTTTTGGGCATCCCATGTGGCAACTGCCCAACTTGCCGCTGATTAAATGTCAGCAGCGGTGGGATGAGGTCCTTAAGCGTGCATTAATTGCCCACTTGAGGGCCTCAATTAGCAGCGGGGCAGGAAAGGTCATCCACAAGCCTTCCCACCCCAGACTTTATCCGGGCAGGGTCAGGAAGGCAGCAAGGGCACCACCCCCCCGCCACCCCACCACCCCCCCACACCCCCAGTCCCCACCCCCCCAGCAGCCTCCTGCTTGAATAAATGCTGCCCCACCTCCAAACCTGGGGGAGGGGAGTAATTTCTGCCCTGTGAGTGAGAGAAAGTTATAGATTGACCTTGCTGGCTTAAACAAATACTGAAGAGAAAAGAAATCTCTAAAAATAAAATGGCCGAACGCAAGTTATCAGTTGTCAGATTGTTGTACAAAAAGCAGTGCATGTGCAAATAAATTGTTAGGGGTTCTGGAGGAGAGGTGTCTCACAATGCAAAGCCTCGTACAAAATTTGAAGGCCTTTGATTTAGTTTGTTTTCGGGTGCTCATTGGACACATAAGCACTAATATTTTTTTAATTGAAGAAAGAAGGGAATTGTTAATGATATATTAATTGTTTCAATTGTTTGCAAGTGGTGAGCATTAACTGGGGATTCACTTTGGCTTCTCTAAAAAGGAACAGTCTGAATCGCTGGTTGTTGGGTGAGGAGGTGTATGTTTGTAATGTGTGCTTCTGTAAGTAAACGTTTGAATAAGTGAAAAGTGTGTAAAGATTATCTCTAGTGCTATACTTCACCACCTGGCTTCCTGGAGTATAACACCTTTATCCAAAACAACTTATATTTCATTCTTTGTTTTGTGCTCCCTTATGTACACAGATAATCAAAAATGAGAAGTTAAAAGTTAGGGTATTGGTGGGATACGTTTTGCAAATGGGGCGTTCTTCCATTGCCCAGGGACAGAGTACCTCAACCAGGGACCGTCCCCGGAAAGTATGGTCACCTTACTCTGCAGGGCTGAACTGGCGATCACCGTTTAAAAAGGGAGGGTCACAGAAGGACTGCCCATGGACTGGAAGACTTCCCCAGAGGCACAGGAGGAGCATTGATGCTCGTTCTGGCCCTACAAAATTCTTAAAAGCACCTAACCTTGGCAGTTTGTGATTGCTCTCTAGTGGCTCCTCTAATAAGCACTTTACATACAGTCCCTGTGGGCAGGGCACGGGTGTCATATGGTCACAGATGAGAATTGCATTGTGACCCTATGCATGTCAGAGGGCCCTAATTAGAATACATTAATGAGGCGCCTGCCTGTTTCTAGCAGGTGCCATGGACCTCGGTCCACTCCAGAATCACAGCAGTCAGGCTTCCCCGGGGCCTGAAGCAGGAAGTCACACAATCTGGTTTTGCTCTTGCTACCTTTCTGTTCCTGCCAAAAATTTGGGTGGTAGGGAGATCAAGATTGATCTGAATTTTTAAAATTAACTTCGCCTAAATGCCCTCATTACAGGAAATACATACCAAACCTTTCCTGATGTGAAGAATAATGCTTCAGGTATTTAACATGATCTAATAAATAATGATATGAGGAATAACACTTGAAGAATTCAACATTATTTAACATATGGTAATAAAATGAAGAATAACGCTTCAGATATTTAATGTTACCTAACAGAAATACAAGGGTTCAGTTTGATTTTTACAGAAAACAGAATGACATTTTCAATCTATGATACATTAAGTATGTTACTATAAAACTTTAAAACTGAGTTTTATAAATTTGAAAAACATTTACAGAGGCTTTAATTATTTGATAGTTTGAAGTGAACAATCATTAGCTTCCCGACAATCTCCCCCAATCCACTGACCCTCTCTATCTGCCTCCATGCATACACAAAATTACGAGAACAGGATGACCTTTTTGACCTTTAGAGGTCAGCGGAAGCATTTTTACTCAGTAAAACTGTGACAAAGTTCCAATTTTCTGTTTATTATGTCAATTTTCCAGTTTTTTTGTATAACCTTCATCATGAGAAATTTAACATGATTGTTTTGACAAATGATATGGATGGGAAGAAATATTTGCGATTAGATAAATCCAGAGATCAATCAATGGTTCCCAAATCTACATTGTTCTTATCAGGGGCATATTATCTACTTTAAAGCAAACCTATTTCTGGTAGAAATTGAAGTGTCTTCTTTGTCCCTTACGCCAGTGATGATATTTCTAACTGCAGTTCATCCATAGCTATCTAGGGGTCGGCCCCACAAGACCTGCCCAGTCTCCTAGTCCAGTCTGACAGGCAGTCTGTCTGCCTTGCATTAATTCACTTCACACTCTTTGCATCGATCCAGGGCTCCCCCAGCGGTGCCAGTGAGCGTTCGAGGCTGCCTGCATGCATACAAACTCACTTACTCAGGCAAATCGATGTCCAAAACCACACATAGCTTGGTCACAGTTCAATGCATTCAGGAACTAGAAAGTGCTGTCCAAAGGGATTTAGGGTTCTGATTAACTCTCTAGTTAACTTAAAGCATGGAGCTGCAGCCGAAATCACTTAATTGCATACCCAAATACAGTAGAGTCTGGATAAATGCATACCTGATCTGAGTATACATTTCCAATTTATGATTTCCACTAGGTGCCATTAAAGGAAATTTCTGATTGAAGAACAATACTTATTACCGGGTAGTTAGGCATTTATTAAGATTCAGCAGGGTTGCATGTCTGAGTGAGTTGGCAAGTGTATTCCAATGCAAAAATCTCTCTTATTCAGCATCAATGAGTACAGCCTGCTCAGATCAATAGCTTATAGCAGTTCTATGTGTTCTGTTCCGAAGGGGAGGGCTGAACATAGATTTTGTGATGTGCGCCATTGTGTTTATTCTTATTACAGGGCTGCTGCAAGAGCTATTTGTGAATATCATTTTAGGCACCAAAGCCATTCAAGCGTTCGAGCATTTTGCCAGGGTTTAGTGTTTCAAGCTATGAGTTCATGGGATTTTTTTGCACAGTGTGCAGTGACGGGTTCTGACAAAAATGATGATATTTTACTGCCATTTATATCCGGAGGCTCTAAGGCTAATAGCATATCTTTCATTTACATTTACCCTTCTCTTGCACCCTAATCTGTGTGGCCAATTAATTTTCAGGGTCACAATTAAACTATTTACATGATGTTAATGGTTTCGGTTTGTCTATGATGTGAATATAGTCAGCAAAATAGGGAAAATCATTAATCTAGAAGGGTTACATGGAGTCAAGGTTTTGTTAACGAGTTTTGTTTTAGCTCATTCAGGGATTTCTCAATTTCTGATGCAGCTACAAAGGTAGAAGATGTAAATGACTAAGGCTGCCCATGGATATAATCTGACAATTACTTTGGATTATTCTACATAAGATTGCAACATTACCGGAACATGTGCTACCATGTTCCTGTATTAGTGACTGAGGAGGATTGTCCTTTCTGTGCTACTTGGTGCAATAGTGTAAATGTGCGTGCAAAAAACATATTTGTATTCTACTACAAAGGCTGAAAAAAAGGTATCTTCTGCCCTGCCCCACCACATTTATCAGCTGCAGCATAGAATTCATTAAAACTGAAAACAAATGTCTCAACTGCCACTTTAGTAACAAGTTAAATGTTCAGGTCTAATTTGACTTTGGGGTGTGTCAATTAGTTAACTCGTCCTTCAAGATTTGCTGACTTGGTCCGTTCTGTGGTGCAACAATCTTCATACTTCTGGTACTAAAACAAAAAATGCTGGGAAATCTCAGCAGGTCTGACAGCATCTGTGCAGAGAGAAAAACAAAGTTAATGTTTTGAGTCCGTATGACCCTTCTTCAGAGCCTATGGACTCGAAATGTTAACTTTGTTTTTCTCTCTCCACGGATGCTGTCAGACATGCTGAGCTTTTCCAGCATTTTCTGTTTTTGTTGCAGATTTCCAGCATCCGCAGTATTTTGCTTTTATCTTCATATTTCAGGTGTTTGATTGAAAACGTGTTCTTCCGAGATATATCTGAAAGGATTTGAAGTTCATTTTAATCAGGAAAAAAGGTTGATATTAGATAGATTTGTATGCCATTGTCTTAGGAGCTAGCAAATCATGTCGGGATCTAGATGTGAATTTGAGTTCACAACTGGTTTGGACCATTATCTAAGCTGATGCTCTGGTATAGAACTGCAATGGTGCAGCATTGCCAGAGGCGCATCCTTCAGGACAGATGTTAAATCAAGGTACTAAATACCTTTCTGTAGTTTGGATTGACATTAAAGAGAACCTGGAATTTAGAAACTCAAAGAAATCTTAAGGTGACCACCTCTAGCATATTGTTCTCCCTATCTTAAGATACCCCACTCACCTTCAGTTACCTCTTTTGAGAAAGGGTCTCTACCCGAAGCACCACCCATCTAAGGTATTAGAACTCAGATAACCAAGAGGTGGAGGACTGGAGCCACACTGGAGCCAATGTATCCTCTAAATTTCTTTCAGTGCATGAACGATTTGTTTAAGTGTGTGAGTCCTTTAAATTTTTTTATGTAGTAGATTAAAGGCACCAACTTCAAGGATGCCAAATGGCCCTGCTGCATGGAGGGAACATTGACTGGAGCCTAGTCTTTTTACACAGTTACAAACTTGTATTTACAGAGGCATGCATTGCATATCATCCACTTCTAATCATTGACCCCTCTTTCAGTCTGCTCTTATATATATGAGGACAGGTGAGTCTACCAATTAATACTCACCACCTGAATACATCTAACATTCAACTAAAAGCAATTAGCATAGGGGTCAGCCCCACTAGCCTGCCCAGTCCCTTTTCTTGATGTCCAAGAGGAGAGATTGCACTTTTTTCTTAGCACGGGGCTTTAACAGTCTCTTCACAGTCGTTAACAAGACAGTACCAAGCTTTTATCCCTTACTCTCATTACCCTTGTCTCAGGCTTTGAAGAAAACTGAAACTAATGATACTATTGGAAGAAAATGACATTTCTTTCCATCCACGGCTTAATGACATTTATTCTTTTGCTAGACTTTACGCACATGGTATTAAAGCCCCCAAAACATGGATGAAAACATGCACAAAGGGCCTGAATGGGCTCTTCTTGTGCTGTATCATTCTATGATTCTATGAAAATATTCCAAAATTGTTACACTGTAAGGATTACCTCTTGCAATTAGTAAAATTTCAGCAACTGACATGAACAACCCATAGACTCAGGCATCAAAGGGGAAAGTCCAATGATACGTTTGTCCACACCTTTCTTAAAAAATTGATTTTCTTAATTCCCCCAGTTCCCTCAATGACATTCACTATTCTAATTTCACTGAGTAACATGAATCCCTCCAGATCCTAGATTGGCAATGGGTTGGAAGGTTATTTTACTCCAAAGTGAAACTCTGGTGTTCCAAGAATTTACAGTTCCAATGAAGCTGAAATGGGTCATGGAAATGATTGTTGGTTTAATTAGCAGGTCAGAAAGGTCAGTCTGTACGGAGAGGTGAAGTGGAATGTTGGAGTCGATTTTCAGTTTACAGTGCACACATTGGACAAGTAAACAGGGACCCCACCCGGCATCATTAACAAGAGATCCGAAACTATCTTGATAATCATGCCTCATTTGCATTGTATCAGTGGATTTTTTGCGCATTTACACTGATCTGGTGGGGCTGAATTGCTTTTCAAATGAGCATGACCTCCCTAAATGGGAAGCAGAGGTGTGCTTGTTACACACTTTGAGGAATGGATGTTGATTTCCACTTTGTATATAGCCACAGTAAAATAGTTTGTGAACCATGGTCCCTGTGGTCTCAGAGTTCTGTGCATATTGTAGGACACTGATTTACATTAGGGAGCTCCCATAGGCAGGATCCTTGAAACCCCACATCCCCTCAGTGGGAATGGTGCAGGACTCCCTTCAGTTTGACCTTGATCTTACTGCTAACCCAATCCTCCCAAGAGTTGAGGCGATAGAGAGACCAAATGATTCTGAGATGACCTGGTCTCTCAGCAATTCATCCGGCTTCAAGTTGTAGAACAGTGGTCAATTCCTTACTTAGTGCAAATTTTGGTCATCTAATCTGGATCCTTACAGTCATAATCAATTTATAGACGCGTCTCAACAAAATAATTCTACCTGCCATTTTGACCAGTCGTCATTTAAATCTATAACATAAGAACAGGAGTAAACCATACGGCCCCTTGAGCCTATTTCACCATTGAGTTAAGTCATAGCCGGTCTGCACTTCAATTCCATTTTCCGCCTTTGATTTTCCTTGATACGCTTCCCTCATAAAAATCTATTGATCACAGGCTTGAACATATAAAGAATATGGGTATTAACCTTTCCTACAAAAATGAAGAATACCCGGACCTTGTTTTATTCACAGGCTTGGGAGAAAACCAGTAGAAATAGTTACAAAAGTAAATGGAATTCTAACAAAGCCAGAAATTACTCGTATACTAAGTTTGAGACATTTTCTCCTTAATCCTTAACTATAAATTAAAAAGTGGGAACATGCTGCTTTGTAAAGTGCAACTTCAGCAAAAATACATTTGTTAGTAGCAATGAAGAACTAGCAGCCAATCATAATGCATCTGCAATACAGATCCTTCAACCTTGCAAGTCAAATAATGAGTATAAATCTTAAGCTTCATTAAAGTAGCTGTAAAATGCTCAATTGTGGGATAGGTTGGCTGAATGCCAGCAGAAAAACTTACGTTTCAGTGATGAAGCTCCTGCTGTAATGGTGCATCTCTGACATGTTCAATGGTAACATTCACACTAAACAAGCGTTAGCAATGACCATCTCCAACAAGAGAGAATCTAACCATCTCCCCTTGACATTCAATGGCCTTACCATCACTGAATTCGCCACAATTAACATCCTGGGGTTACCATTGATGAGAAGCGTAAATGGGCCAGCCATATAAATACTGTGGCTACAAGAGCAAGTCAGAGACAGTGAATCCTGTGGCGAGTAACTCACCCGACTCCCCCAAAGCCTGTCCACCATCTACAAGGCACAAGTCAGGAGTGTGATGGAATACTCTCCACTTGCTTGGATGGGTGCAGCTCCTACAACATGCAAGAAACTCGACCACCATCCAGAACAAAGCAGCCCACTTGATCGGCAGCCCATCCACTGACTTAAACATTAATGCCCTCCACCATATACGCACAGTGGCAGCAGCATATCCTATATACAAGATGCACTGCAGCAACTCATCAAGTCTCCTTCAAAAGCACCTTCCAAACCTATGACCTCTCCCACCTAGAAAGATAACGCCACCATCTACAAGCTCCCCCCACCAAGCCACACATCACCCTGACTTGGAAGTATATTCCTTCACTATTATTCGCTCAAAATCCTGGAACTCTCCTAACAGCCCTGTGGGTGTAGTTGCCCAAATAGACTGCAGCAGTTCACGAAGATGGCTCATCATCATCTTCTGAAAGGCCATTAGGGATGGGCAACAAATACTGAACTTGCCAGTGATGCTCTCACCCCAAGAATGAATGAAACGAATGTCCAAACGTGTTGTTGCCAAGCTAAACTTTGCAATTAGTACATTTCATTAAACGTGGGGGAGAATTATCCCCATATTGGGTGGGGAATGCGGGAGCAGGCATTTGTAGACATGGTCCTGATCGCTGGAGGTGATTGGGACCACGCCGCCATTTTGTGCAGGTGGTCCAATTAAGGCCTGCCCAGCGTGTTTGGCGACTCCCAGGGATGGCAGGAGTGGGCGGGCGCAGGCAGATCGGCAATCACCGCTGGGTCCAATGGCAGCCCAGCGGCCTGGTTAAAGGCCAAGCTGCAGCCGCACCAAGGCTGCTGTCCATGGCCAGAGGTTGGGGGCAAGGCACATCCGAAACAGCCATGCAGGAGGGTAGGGCGGGTGGCCACTGTGCACCCAGGTTTTTCGATGAGTGCCTTGCTCCCCCCCTCGAGGAGGTGGCAGCATGGTGGGATGTGCTTATGCCCGAGGACTGGAGGAGGAGGCTACCCCACTTGACCAAGCATGTGCAGGAGGAGGTTGCTGAGGTCGTGAGCTCCCACGACACTCATGGACCCAGTGCCGCAAGCGCTTCAATTACCTGCTGCACATGGGAAGGGTGAGTTGCATGTTGGCATCATTCACTGCACCCACCATGTTAACCTTCTCCCCCGCTGGTGGACCACCCATGTCTGAGTGGCCTGAGTGCAATGAGTCAGTGACGGCCTGTGTCCTTAGCTGGGCAGCCCAGCAGAGATTCCCTGTGCGTTCACCAGCATGAGGGGGTGGTGATGAGATGGGTTCTGCACCGGCAGCATGTGGTGCAGTGACACCCACATGACCGCGGTGGGTTCAACCCAGACGCACTGGTCGAACTCCAAGACACGTGGAAGTCACGGTGTGAGGGGATCTTCAAGGTGCTGTGGCACAGATGGATGTGCTGCCCTCAGCCCTCCACATCATTTTGCCTCCTTGCAACGGCTGGTACAACTGTACGCTCCCAGCCGTGATGGAGGCAGGGCAGGGGGTAGGGCACACCTGGCATATTAGTGTGAGTGCCAGCTACCAGCGGGGGAAGGATGCACTGCAGCCCTGCAATGGCCAACTGAGCTTGGGGTGGGCAGGCTGCGAGGAGATTGACGGTACAAGCATCACTTATCAATGCGATTTCTTCATTTGCAGGAGGAGAATTCTCATCACAATGCTGAGCGACTGAGGACTGGCGCTGGGCCAGCCCAGATATTGATGCTCAGCCACTTTGAGCAGGAGGCACTGGCAGTTATGTATGGTCAGCACTCACGTCACCCAGTCGTCTGCCAACATCCACGGCAGTGCTGGTTGTTGAGTGAGTGACGTTACCAACATGACTTGCCCAGTGCGTGTGGGATGTTGAGCACACGATGAGCCGGGGGACGGGCATGTACGCTGACGTTTTCCACACGCTAACTGATCGAATTTCCTTACTCTTCCTTTCAGCATCAGCGACGCAGGGGACAGGAACCGGAGCAGCAGGGGCCCCTCTGACACCTGAGGACCATGAAGTTGCACCATCAGAAGCGTCACATCATCTCTGCCAGGCAGGTACCAGCGCAGATACCGGCACCTCAGTGGGCATCAGATCTTCGGCTAGTGTCCCGGGTCACAGTGGTGACGGCACTTCACAGTTGCTGGAGGAGCTGGCGGAGACAGAGAGTGCCCCTGGCGCCAGCAGTTGGAGGACTGAAGATGCCTAGGCACATGCTCAGTCCATGGCAGATGATGAGCCTCTGGAGTCGTGGGCAATGCAGCCAAGTGCTGACATGCGGCTGGGTGTGCAGGACCATCTGGGGGAGATACATGAGGCTCTGCTTGGCTTGATGTCAGTGGTGGAGGAGTTTACGCGGACCATGGCCGATGCATTGAGCCTCATGGCTGAGCGCCAATCTACCTCCATAGAGAGAGTGGCGACTCTCATGGAGAGGCAGCTCTAGGGACAGGATCAGGGGTTCCTGGAGTTGCGCTCAGACCTGCCGCCCTCACGGGGCATTGACCTCATCTGGTCAGTGCCCGTGTGGGTGGTGGTTTGGCCACCAGGTACCCCACCTCAGTGCCCATCCATCTACGGTGAGCAGGGAGGGTCAAATGCAGCTGCCTGCCATCTCTGCTGGTGCCTCTCAGGGTGCTGCGGGTGAAGGCAGCAGCTCCTCCATCCCTCTGCCAGAGACCACAGCACCCAATGAGGCTGCGACAACTGGAGAGATGCCAGCTGCGGAGCTGACAGCTCCCTCCCAGGCGGGTCCATCACAGGCTCCATGGGCCAGAGGGAATCTGCCAAGGTCATCGAGGCCAAAAAGACAGCAGAAAGAGCAGGTTGTCTCAGATGCCATTCCCAGTGAGGGGGCACCACAAAGACGTAGCACCTGGAAATGAAAGGTGAAGGAACCTTAGGCACACCCTGGGTTCATCACTGATGGTTTTCTTCCCCCCCCACCACCCCGCCAACACCACCAAGAGTTGTTTAGAACTTTGTGTGGTCCAACACATTTTTATTTCTGTTATGTGAAGAGACTTTGGTTACAATATTAAATTTATGTCGTCTCAAATGGCTGTGGATTCCTCTTTTTTTGGAATGGTGCATGGATTCCTGAGATTTGATGACTGATTGGTGAGTGTTTTCCTTTTATTCACAGCACCTATCGCCAATCCTCCTATCCAGACAGATGAGGTCTCCAGGATGGAGGCTACAGGCTAGGCTTGTGTTGCAGATCCATATGTGCTGTCCTAGCTAAAGGTTCCTTGGGTTAGCGCATCCCAGGTATCCCTGCTTCCGTGGAGTATGCTCGGGTCAGCCTATACCCCCTCATCATTTCCCTGTGCCTGCTCATCCTCGGACTCACTGCTGGACTCATCGAGCTCAGGCCCAGCCACTCCGTCTACATCTTCTTTGTCCACAGCCTCCCCTCTTTGCAGAGCTAGATTGTGCAGAGTGCAGCATGCAACCACTATAAGCGACACTCGATCTGGGGGGTACTGGAGTGTGCCCATGGAACGGTCCAGGCAGCTGAAGTGCATTTTGAGAAGACTGATAATTGATAATACTGCTAATTGGTGTCACTAATCAGAGTGTGGACAATATATAGATGCTTGCATTGGAACATCTTTTGTATAGCTTCCTTGATTTCAGCTGAATTGATTTTCTTAGGTGTAGAATGTGGTCTACAAACTAATTAATTCCTTAGCTCTTCCCAAGTATTGGTTTGTATCAGGAACCAAATCAAGGTGTGACAAACAGAGGGATCATTGAATCAAGAGTGATAGTCAGTGATCACAACATAAGGTAGACTTTCAGCAAACAACACTCAATTCTAGAACATTTGGACGGTGGTTTGGGAAATGTAGAGATTGAAGATTTATGATTTGTAAATACAGTAACTTGCTGACCATAGTTACTATGGGTGAATTTGTTGCACAATCCATATATTTGCCAGTACTTCATTAATTAGTGAAATTGAGATAGGTCCAGTTGTATGAAGATCAGCATTTTGCATAAGAATGGCTCCTAACTCCAGCTGACTGGTATCAGCTAGAATCTGTTGGCTCAGTAATTTTGAAACAAGCCAGGGTGAATGACGGTGCGATGAAATTTGTCTTGCCGTTTGAAGATTTTGGTGCGCTATTAGTTCTTGCATTGGATCTACAATTGTGTTCAAAATGGATTAGTAAAATTGGATTAGTGATTAACCATGCCAACCAGGCTATATTATTACTTCACACCAACCTGTGATGCAAGTTTAGTAATAGGACCTGTTTTTAACTTTGTGCGAATGAATAGGTTTTGAAGGAGTGTAAATCTCACACACAGTATCTCTTCCCATTGAGCCCTGGTGAGGGGTAAGTCTACTTTATTTTTCCCTTGCATTGATTCTCTCATTTGTTTAGGTTGCCAGCTTGGTCAGTACTACTGAGCCATTCTTGCAGATGAAGACCCCCCCACCCAGATTACATATTGTGCTTCTTCAAAACAGTGTTCAACATGGACGAGTTCTGATTCATCAACTGAAGGCGGGAAGTAGGTGAAAATCATCAGGAGTGTTCCTAGCCCAGGGCACGAGGCCTGATGACAAGAAGCAATGTTGAGGGCTTTCAGGGTCACTCCCTCCTGACTGTACACCATTGTATTGCCACCTGGCGAGTCAGGATTTGACAGAGGTGGTGATGGAAGCATCTGGGATGTTGCCTGATAGGGATGACTCTATGAGCCTGTTGCTTGTCTAGTCTGTGACAACTTTCTCAATTTTGACACAAATCCCCAGATGTTGGTCAGAAGGACTTTGCAGGCTCAACTGGGCTGGGTGAACCTTTGTCTTGTCCATCTGGTTTTATGCTTATGGTACTTTTTTGTAGCAGTTTGATATAGCTGAGTGACATACAAATCCATTTCAAAGAGTAATTAAGATTCAGCTACATTGCTGTGGGTCTAGAATCACATATAGGCAAAACTGGATAAGTGCGGCAGATTTTCTTCCCAAAAGGATATCAGTGAACCAATCGAGCTTTTATATGGGCTTCCAATAGCTTCCTGCTCACAATTACAGACATGAGCAGTTGTTTAATTCCAGATTTATTTAGTTAACTGAATTCAGATTTATCGACTGCCATGGTAGGATTTGATCTTAAATCTCCGCATTCCTAGGGCAATAACATAATCACTGAGCTACCATACCCAACTAATGGATCAATCAAAGCTCTGCAGTCCTGCCACATACAGTTATGAATAATAGTGGGCAACTCAACAGCTAACTGAAGAAGGAGGCTCCATAAACATTATCAATGCTGGTAGAGCCCAACACATAAGTGCAAAAGGTAAGGCTGAAGCATCTTCAGCTGGAGGTGCTGAGTGGATGATCCATCTTGGTCTCCTCTTGAGGTCCCCACCACCGCAGCTGTCAGCCTTCAGTCAATTCAATTCACGCCATGTCATATCAAGAAATGGCTGAGCATGCTGGATCCTCAAAGGCCACAGGCCCCAACAAGATTGCAGCTGTAGTGTTGAAAGCTTGTGCTCCAAAACAAGCCATTCCTCTAACCAGGTTGGTGCAGCTTAATGACATCACTAGCATTAACCCGACAATACGGAAAGCTGCCCAGGTAGGCCCTGTCCAAAAAAAGCAGGACAATTCCAATCCAACCAATTTCTGTCCCTTCAGCCTACTCTCAATTAGCAGCAAAGTGACGGTAGGTGTTGTTGATAGTGCTATCAAGCAGCACTTGTTCAGCAATAACCTGTTCACCAATGCACGCTTTGGATACCACCAGGACCACTTGGCTCCTGACCTCATTACAGCCTTGGTCCAAGCATGGACTAGAGAGCTGACTTCCAAATATGTGGCAAGAATGACTGCCCTTGACATCAAGGTAACATTGGATTGAGTATCGCATCAAGGAAGCCTGACAAAATTAAAATGAGAATCAGAAGAAAACTCTCCACTGGCTGGGGTCATACCTAGCACAAAGGAAGATGATTATGATTGTGGGAGATCAATCATCTCAGTCCCAAGACATCACTGCAGGAGTTCCTCAGGATAGTGCCCTAGGCCCAACCATCTTCAGCTGCTTCATCAATGACCTTCCTTCCATCATATGGTCTGAAGTGGGAATGTTCACTGATGATTGCACAATGTTCAATCCCATTCACAACTCCTGAGATGCTGAAACAGATCATGCCTGCATGCAGCAAGACCTGGATAACATTCAGGCTTGGGCTGATAGTGGCAAGTAACATTTGCACCACACAAGTGCCTGCAGACAATGACCATCTCCAACAAAAGAGTGTCTAACTGCAAGCCCTTAACATTCAATGGCATCACTGAATACCCCACAATTCACATTCAATATTCTGGGAGGGGGGAGGGGGCGATCAAGTAATCAGAAACTTATTTGGCCCTGCCACATAAATACTGTGGCTACAACAGGAGGTCAGGGCAGAGTATTCTGTGGTAAGTGACATACCTGCTGATTCCCCAAAGTCTTTCCACTACTTATACAAGACACAAGTCAGGAGTGTGATGGAATACTCTCCACTTGCTTGGGTGAGTGCAACTCCAGCAACACACAAGACGCTCAATGTCATCCAGGACAAAACAGTCTGCTTGATTGACACCCCATCCACCACATTAAACATGCACACTGTTCACTATTGGTGCAATATGACAGCAGTGTGTACCATCTACAAGGTGCACTGTAACAACTTACCCAGGTTTCTCTGACAGCACCTACCAAACCTGCATCCTCAACCACCTAGAAGAACAAGGTCAGCAGTCACATAGGAATATCACCAATATCTCTTAAGTTCCCGTGTAAATCACACACCACCTGGTCTTGGAGATATATCGCTATCACTTCATCATTGCTGTGTCAAAATCTGAGAACTCCCTGCATGACCGCAGTGTGGGACTACCTTCACCATACAGACTGCAATGGTTCAAAAAGGTCACTAACATCTGCTCAAAGACGATTCGGGATGGGCAATAAATGCTGACCTTGCTAGTAATGCTCACATTTCATGAATTAATAAATAATTAATACACAACCAAAAGAGAGATATTGTTAGGATTCATGGGCTTGGAAACCATTACAAGAGACATAGAATATATCCATCCTGTACTACTGTACAATGTCTCAAATGCCATCTTCCTGAACCACTGCAGTCCATGTGGTGTAAGTATACGCACAGTGCTGTTAAGAAGGGATTTTAACCCAGTGACAGTAAAGGAATAACGATATAGTTCCAAGTCAGGATGATGTGTGGCTTGGAGGGGAATTTGCAGGTGGTGGTGTTCCCTTGCATCTGCTGCCCTTGTCCTTCTAGGTGGTAGATTCTCAAAGTCTTTCAGCTTTGTTTTAAATTTTTTCCATTGATGAAATAGTTTCTACAGATGATTCTGAGCAACTGGGATAACTAACAATGTCCAGTTTGACCTGCATACGCTTCAACTTGCCCACACTGTGAAATACTTGAGAGGTTTACAATAAAGAGCATTCTCAGATATTGGCATTTTGATGGCACATGATGATGCTGAAGTTCGACTAATGAGTTGTAGTTCTTGAGGTCTATATAAGCCAAGTAGGCAATCAGGCTTTCCCTACATGACAAATATAGCAGATGACACTTGCTAGAGTTGATGTGCATTTTTGTACAAGACAGAAATAGTTGGATTTGAATATGATGCAGCCCTACACAAGATTCAGAATAACAGCACGTATCAGCAGTGAGAGGTGGAGAGGTTTACGGTGGGTTTTCAAGATCAACAGATCTAGGCAGCTGATGGCATGGTCACCATTGGATGCACAAGAGACCAGATAAACTATTTGTTTTGGAAGGCATCCAGAACAGGGATCTTTATTGCTATCTTTACAGTAACCTCTAATTGAATTCTGTTCTCACATGTAGCAATTGCAGAACAATAACTCCTTTGACAACTCCTTCCTCACTTCAAACTCCAGGCACATTCTTTTACTTGAACACCGCCCCATCCTGTTCGTAAGCTGCTCCTCACTCTCAGCATATACAGTACATAAATTAGCCCCACATAATTCTTCTTGATAGCAACTCACTAATGTTACTCTCTTTCTTTCTCTGCCTGCAGTAGGAAACAGCTCACAAAACCAAGGAGAGACATAAGGACTGAGGAGGATAACTGAGCAACCTGAATGAAATGGAGCAGACAGGGTTGGTTATCATTGACTCAGTGACAGTGCAAGGTTTCAGAGATAGCAAGGCTGAAGATTAATCGAGCAGAGTGTTTGCTTATTACTTGTACTGTTTTATTTATCTCAAACAAAAGCACATTCAACCAGTTTATATCTATAGCTGAACCTCATGTTGGATGATTCCCCTAATGCTTCAATTTCCTACAATGGCTTCTAATAGCGCAGTAGGGAAAAGAAGAAAGCCTTGCATTTAATAACTTCTTTCATGGCCTCAGGAAATCCCAAAATGCTCTAAAACTAGGGAAATACTTCTGAAGTGTAGGAAATGCAGCAGCAAATTTGTATAGAGTAAGGTCCCACAAACAGCAATGTAACAGTGACCAATTGATCTGCTTTAGTGGTGTTGGTTAAAGAATAGATATTCTACAATGTAATCACTCCCATGAACACTGGGAGAACTTCCCTCCACGAATAGGATGGGGCAGTGTTCAATGGAAAGAATGTGCCTCCTCTTCTCCAAATAGTGCCATGGGACCTTTTACACAGGCACACTGGGGCAGAATTTCACCCATGTCGGGCAGGTTCGGCAGGGGCAGGCAGGGTTAGTCAGGAAGCTGACCACCACCTGCGTTGGGCCATGAAGGCAATTTCACACTGGCGGGTAAATTAAGGCCCACCCATCGTGAAACGCGAGCAACAGCGCTCAGCAGGCGGTGGGGGTGTGGTAGTGTGAGCCAGGCACAGAGCTGCCTCAGGCAGATGGAGCATTTTCAAAAAAATATATAAAGAAATAAATAATGTAATAAAACATATCCCCTCATGTGACTCTGTCACATGAGCACGAACATGTTATTAATGAAAAATTAAAGTTTTCATTATATTTTTATTTGCTTTTGGAAACCTTATCCCGCCCGTGGATGAGATTTCCAAAAAAGTGCAAAGGCAGCTTGGCTTTTCACCTGCCCGCCAACCGTAAGGTTGGACGGGCTGCGAAAAATTTCTTTTAATCAACTTTTTAATAGCCTTAACAGGTCTTTTAATCGCCGGCGGGTGTGCTGTCGACGCTGGTGCATGCCCGCTGACCGAAATATCGCACATGAGGACATCGGGACGCTCGCCCAACGCCACCGCATGTCATTTTACACTTGGTCAGGTCGGGCGTGCGTCCACCCACCGAGCTAAAAATTTTACCCTTGGTTTAACATTTCATCCAAAGGTAGCATCTCTGACAATGCAGCATTCCTACAGCACTGCGCTTGTGAGTCAGTTTCGATTTTGAGCTCAAGTCTCTGGAGAGGGACTTGAATCCGCAGTCTAATTATATTGCACAGTATGTGATACCAGTCAGATAAGTTTCAGATTTAGCCCTTGTTTTATATTGTGCCATTGTCAACCAAGGCAACGACTGAGATGTAACAAGCCGAATGCCCACTTGGGTAGGAATGATCATTCGGCCTCACATTGTCCATCATTAGCAACTGCTGGTGTGAATGTGTGTATGTTTACGCATCGTGCATTCAGCCACACAAGTGATTCAACCATCAATTTCTATCATTCAGGCTAACACATAACAAACACTTTCTTGAGTAATGAACTCAAGAAATGTACCTGTGAAATTATAGCTTAACATTATAGCTTAACATGAGCTTCTGCCTTGATGACAGGAAGGAGAGAAAATTAGAGGAGAATATGTATAAAGAGTAATAAAATGTTTACAACACAGGAGATGGCCATTTGTTCTGTTGTGTCAGTACTGGCTCTCTGCAAGAGTAATTCAGTTAGTCCCACTCCCCAATCTTTACCCCATATCCCTGCAATATTTTTCTCTTCAGGTGCTTGTCCAATTCCCTTTTGAAAGCCATGCTTGGATTTGTCGCTACCACACCCTCATGCAATGCATTCCAGATCCTAACCACTCACTGTATAGCAAAGTTTTTACTTTTGTTGTCCTTGGTTCCTTTGCCAATTACCTTAGATCCGTGTTCTCTGGTGCTTGACTCTTCCACCAATGGGAACATTTCTCCCTATCTAATCCGGCCAGACCCCTCATGATTTTGAACACCACTATTGTTATAAAAACAAAAAAACTGCGGATGCTGGAAATCCAAAACAAAAACAGAATTACCTGGAAAAACTCAGCAGGTCTGGCAGCATCGGCGGAGCAGAAAAGAGTTGACATTTCGAGTTGACCTCTATTGTTATGGCAGATGATATGTGCCAGGCAGACCAAATCCACAAGGGAAACTTGGAAGCACTATCACAACGGTTTTGCATTTTGTACTAATTATGAGATGTGTGCTCTGAATTCAGAAGTAATAAGTTCACCAAGACCTTTAGAGATTTTTAAAATTGAATTAAAATATTTATTAACAAATTATAAAAGGTTTCAAGCACATACATAAGACTACAGTTACTTACTACTATAATAACTCCTAAAATTTCTAATTAACCTGACTCCCAGTTACACTCACTTTAAGGCAATGGTCCAAAATAGATTTTAGATTTAAAACAGACTCAGCAAGTTAACACAATACCCTGGACAGTGGAATTCCAAATGGCTTTTCCCCAACTTCAGTTTCATTAGATAGCAAATTTATACGCAAATGCTGGAGGCTTTGTTAAGACCATTTCACACATTCCTGTTAGATCTTACACCGTCTTCTGACACATAGCCTTTCATTCTCCTTTATATATGTTTCTTTCTTTTTAATATGTAAATTATATTGTTCCATATGCCTTTGAAATTGTATCTTCCTCATAACAAAAGCTTTCATGTTACCAACATTGCCAGTAACCTTTGAGAAAAATAAACACATTCCTTAGCCTTGCTTCTCTGGCTAGTTGTACACAGACTAAAATCCCTTTGAAATCCACATGACTTCACTTATCTAAAAATGCAAACTCCCTTCACACCTTGCATGCTAAGCTGCATCAATGTTTACTCATTAGCATGTCAAGCATCTAGCTTCTTTTGATGATTTCGAACTTGCAGTCTACTTGACTCCAAATGTAATTCAATCACACACAGACTCAACTATACTTAGCTCCATAAACCTACTTTACAATAAAAAACAATAATATAATGAAAAAAAATGTTAGTTTCATGACACTATCAAAGCTCCTCTCAAACTTCTCTTCCTCGAGCAGAATAACCCCAGTTTCTCCAATTATCCACTCAACGGAAGTTCCTCATCCCTGGAAATCAAAAATCTTCAAAAACCTTGCCAAAGAGTGGTGCCCAGAATTGGACAAATACTGCAGTTGAGGCTGACCCAGTGTTTTATAAAAGTTCATCATAACTTCCTTGTTTTTGTACTCTTGTGTATTTATTTATAAAATCTATGATCCAGTATGCCTGTTTAAACACTTTCTCAACCTTCCCACCTTCAGCGATTTGTCTCTCTGTTCCTCCACCCCTTTCAGAATTGTATCCTTTATATTATATTGCCACTCCTCATTTTTCCTACCAAAATTTACAGCCTCACACTTCTCTGCATTAAAGTTCATCTGTCACATGACTGCCCATTTCACGAGCCTGTCAATGCCCTCTTGAAGTCTATCATTATCCTACTCCGCTTCACATTGCCAGCAAGTTTTATATCATTTGCAAACTTTGAAATTGTACACCCAAGTTGTACACCCAAATGGCTCCAGGGATGAGAAACTTCAGCTTTGAGGATAGATGGAGAGGTTGGGACTGTTCTCCTTGGAGAGAAGAAGGCCAGGTGGGATTTGATAGAGATGTTCAAAATCATGAGGGGGCTGGACAGAGTACTTAGGGAGAAGCTGTTCTCGCTCGTAAAAGGCGCAAGAATGAGGGGGCACAAGTTTAAAGTGATTTGCAAAAGAAGCAAGTATGACATGAGAAAAAACTTTTTCACACAGCGAGTGGTTTGGGTCTGGAATGCACTGCCTGCAAGTGTGGTGGAGGCAGGATCAGTCGAGGCATTCAAGAGGGATTGGATGATTATTTGAATAGAACCAATGTGCAGGGGTGCAGGGAAAAGGTAGGGCAATGGCACTAGGTCAAAATGCTCATTTGGAGAGCCGGTGCAGACACAATGGGCTGAATGGCCTCCTTCTGTGCCGTTAAAATGCTGTGACTCTGTGAATTCTAGGTCATTAACATATATCAATATAAGCAGTGGTCCAACTTAGTTTAAAGGAATTCCAAATTTCATCTGTCTCCAGCAGTATGTTATATATAGAGTTGGAAGGTCATAAACAGCAGATCTCAAAGTAAAGAAAACAAATTTACAAAATTAGATCAAAAGGGATATTCTAGCCATTAGTGTATACCACAATGTTTTATTGCCTTTCAGGAATTCCTACAGTGTTATTATGTTTTATATTTTCCAAGAAGGTTTTAAAAATGCTGATGGAAGGTTAGGGAGGAATGTTACAACTTGCCTACAATCCTGTGTATCAAGCGGACAAATTTGAATTGTAAGCGCAGTTAAATATGGGAAAAATATAATTTCTTGCAGAATTTGTTGAAGGCAGCTTCTGAACAGCAACGAATACTGTCGCATCAGGTCACCGTGTATAATTTAGGTTCTGGCTTGCTGAAATAAATATCAGGGTCTTTTTTCACTTTTCTGACAATGTTGTTGTGTCTCTTGTGTCACTAGTGGACACCATATCTGTTCACGTAAATTGCTGACTTCTTTAATTATTGTGGAGTATATCCAAGCTTATAATTTCAGATGATTTGTCAATAATTGTCCCTTATGAATCCTAATATACAAAAAATGGGAAATTTTAACTTTCTTTCTGGCCAGATTTAATCTGGTTAATTAGTTCCACATATCTATATTTCTATATTTTTCTCAAATTATTTTATATCATCACAAGATCTGTCAACTAACACCAGGAAATTGACTAATTCTAAAATTTGATGCTGTCTGATCTTTAAATAAGGTTAGAAAACCTCTGGCATAAATAGGATTTTAGCCTATTTAATGACATGTTAACATGGTCTAAAAACAAGGAGATGTTTTAGTCAATTCATTTTTGATACCTGGTTCACTAACTAGTTTTATGAATTTGTCAACACTATTCCTACCCTATGTCATCACGTTGATAAATCCAGTAAAACCAGTCATTAAAACACCAAACTAGTCAGCAACGCGGTTGACAGAAAATTTGTCACAACATGGTTTCAGGTAGTTAGGGTCAATGTTCTAAGGGACCTGATTTAGCTCAGTTAATTAGTGCAGAAATCTAATTAATATATGAAGGATAATGATGGCTGGGAGTGATTGCAAAGTAGTACTTTCATTGATAGCTACAGATGACATTACAAACAAGCTCACAACCTCAAAATGAGCTTGCTGTTTTGACATTAAGTAATGTATGGTTTTACACTTTATATAATCAAATTATTCGAGGTCTAGAGATCACTTCATAGAATGATAGTATAGTACTGCACAGAAAGAGGCTATTGGGCCTAATGAGTCTAGTCTGGTTCTTTCGAAGACCAATCCAGTTAGCCCCACTTCTCTGCTCTTCCTCTGCATCCCTGCAAACTTCTATCCTTTAAATATTCATCCAGTTTTCTTTTGAAGGCTATACTGATTCTGTTTCGACCCTATCAGGCAGCACATTCCAAATCCTAAAGACGTGTTGCATAAAAAAGATTTTCCTCATGTCACGCCAATCACCTTCAGTCTGGTTATTAACTCCCCAGCCATTGAAAGCAGTTTCTCTTCATTTAATTTAAATGCTTCATGATTTTAAACACCTCCATCAAATCTCCTCTTAGCATTCTTTGTTCTAACAACAACCCCAGCTTCTCCATAGCCATGTACCTGATATCCCTCATCGCTGGAACCTTCCCTGTAAGTCTCTTCTGTGCTCTCTCCAAAGTCTTCCCATCCTTCCTAGAATGTGGTGTCCAGAATGGGATACAATACCCCAGCTGACGCTTACTCAGTTACATAAATGTGTGGCTTCTGTACTCTATGGACAGGGTTTTCCCTCCGTTGGGGCAGGAAGCAGAGGTTGGGATTGTTTGCAGGTCCCGAACCTGCCAATAGGAGAAACTCACATTGTGATTTTCATGGGGGCTCCCCCTTAATTGGCCTGCAGAGAGGCTTGGCATCCAATCAAAGTCAGCCTCGCACGCTCCTCAATATGACACATTCCCATCACTCAGTTACCAACAACCTTGATTAATGCCTAACATTCATAGCTACATCTCATCCTCACACCCATGTCTCACAGCTTGCACCCAATGCCGGCTATTCAACCATAAGAGGAACATCACCCATAGCACAGTCACTGATACACTTCCCTCTCTCCTGCAAGGCAAGGTACTGCATGCTGGAGTCTGCAGGACCTAATTGTTGGGAGACAGGCACAGCTGCATATCTTTCACCTTATAGGGGAGTCATGTTTGTCATTATTGGAGTGGCTCTGACTGAGGTCAACAGTGGAGATGGATCATTAGGAGATCATAGTATCTTCATACCACATCTTCCTTCTTACGTCCCAATTCCTACTCACTCCACACTCTCCTTAGATTTACGAGCTGCAGAAGGTGTAAGCATGTATCTCTGCTTCCCACTCTCCCCTCTGCACCTCCCCTCACTATCTTCTGATATTTAAGAATTGCCACCTGAGCAGCAGCTATGGAAGAGCAACAAATGGAAGAGCAAGCAGACAGAGATGAAGAAACAACACTGTTACTCGATCTTATTGTAGTAGACCCCAGCTCAGATACTCACACAGCACGTATCTTAGAGGATAGCATAAAGGTGGTGCATATGATGAGATATGGCACGCGTGGGCCTGCAGTTATGACAGAGGGGTAAGGGTAACACAGGTGCCAACTTCTCAGAAGAGGAGATTGCACACGGGTCCAGCAGCAGATGGGGTGGAGTGGGAGGGATGTGGCATTTTAAGATATAAGCAGTAGCCTTGACCACTCACGGAGGTCACTGAACCTTTTGCAGTACTGCAATCAGGCCCTTGGGTCTAGATTCCTGTCAGTGACTGCCACGATTATCTGATCCCACTGCTTCTGCAAAGTTTAGCTGGAGGACCTCCCTGTGAATAGATCACCTTTCTCATCCTCTGCACCTCCTGTACCAAGAATTCCAATGCAGCATCAGAAAATCACAGGCCAGAATGGCAGAGGGTGGGCATGTGCCCGAACCAACCGAGCGTGAAATGACGCGTGATGACGTTGGCCGAGGGTGCCAACGTCAATGCACAGTCGCGTGGTAGTTCAGTCGGCGGGTGGGTACCAGAGCTGGTATCGGGCCCGCCGACAATCAAAAGGCCTGTTAAGACCATTAAGTTATCAACTGATGTTAACTTTTCACTGCCTGTTCAACCTAACTGTTGACGGGCAGACGAAAAAGCCAAGCGGCTTTTGCATTTTTTTCAAAACCACATCCAAGGGCAGGATGAGGATTCCAAATGCAAATACAAATAAAATAAGAACTTTATTTTTTAATTAGAAACATGTCCCTGCTCATATGACAGAGTCACACGAGGGGACATGTTTTATTACATGTTTCTGCCTCAGGGAAGTTATTCAGCGCTCTCTTGCGTGCATGTGTGAAGTTCACGCTAAGTCTGCTCGTTTTCCTCCCCCCCCCGCCTGCACAGCCAGCGCTCAGCGCTACCGCTCACGTACCACGCTGGGTGGGCCTTAATTGACCAGCGTGAAGTCACAATGCGCTGTCGATCGTGGGCGGTAGTTGGCTTCCTGACCACTCCCACCCTCCCCCACTGATCCCGCACGCTAAGGGCAAAATTCTGTCCATGGACAGCAAATGAAGAAAAACAATAAAAATGTTTAAAACTCATTTTAACAGGTCCCTGCGCGTGTGACAGAGTCACATGAGGGGACGTGTTTTCCTTATTTTTGAAATCTTTATTTTTGATGTTAAAAATCTTCAGCTCCCTGAGGCAGCCCCATGCCTTCAGGGAGCTTTCACCGAGCGCACCAACGCATGCACACACTGATTCTGCACTCGCGCTCCTCTCGCACCCCTCCCCACCCACCCACCCACCCAGGCAGCCACTGAAGTTATCAGCGCATGTTTCACGCTGGCTGTGGCCGATAATGGCTCTCGGCCATGTTGTGGTATTATTGAGTATTTGCCATGTCAAAATCACAATTGGAACATCTTCCAGCAGCTGCTGCAGCCACAACACACTGTCCGCTGAAGCAGTGCAGGCTGACTTCATGTAGTACAGGCTGGCTTTAACTCGTGCTAGCCTCTCGTGATTCTGCGTGCTTACTGCTGGCTGTACACTGCAATCACTTAAATTAATAGGCAGCAGAAGTTTGTGTGCTGTCTCCATTGGAAACAATGGGTTCAGAGTAATGATTCCCCTTGTCCCATTTGGCCCTTGTCACCTTTTGTCGCCAGAACTTTAAAAAAAAACAAGTTTTCAAGTAATGTTGCACAGCCATGTTCAGCTCCATCGTCTAACTCTGGCTCAAACAAACATTTCGTTATACCGGTGTGCAAGTTTCTTTTTTTTTGAGTACCAGCCATGGCTGTGGGCTTTTTGAAAAATTGTTCATTTAACGCTAATTGGTATCCGCGTCTAAGAAATGCCGGAAACTCAAGTGGAATAGGAATTCGGGGGGGGACACTCACCTGCTGGGGAAGTGGATTGGCGAATTGAGCATGGAGGTTATGGATCCCAATTTATGGTCTTGTGAATTTTAATTTTAATGACTGGAAAATTGTGAGGGTCACAAAATCAGACGTTCTGTCCTCCTGACTCAGTTCTGTGATGGGCCTTTCTGTAGAGCGAGGTTCCCCAACCAGGGACACCAACCGGTAGAACTTAAGTTCTCACAGATATCAGGTGTGGCTCTGTCGGTAGTATTCTCACCGGTGAGTCACAAGGGGCAAAATTTTTACCTTGTCCATCGGATGCAGGCCCAGGAGCAGCTGCGTAAAGGTCCTCTGCCCTCGATTGGGCCCTGATCGGGACTTCCCGCTGACTGGCCAATTAACGGCCAACCAACGTGAAACGCGCGCTGATAAGCCTCAGCGCTGCCTGGGTGGGGGAGGGAAGGGAACGAGCACTGAAGTGTGCGTTGGTGCGCTCGGTGAAAGTTCCCTGAAGGCAGGGGGCTGCCTCGGGGAGCTGAAGATTTTTAACATCAAAAATAAAAAGATTTCAAAAATAAGGAAAGCACGTCCCCTCGTGTGACTCTGTCACACGAGCAGGGACGTGTTAAAAATGAGTTTTAAACACTTTTATTTATTTTTTAATTACTATCCAAAACCCTCACCCCGCCCGTGGATGAGGTGGCGTTAACCAATGCAAAGGCTGCCTGGCCTACACACCTGCCAGTCAACCGGACGGGCAGTGAAAAATTCGATTTAAGTAATGGCTTAAGGGCTGTATTAGGCCTCTTAACTGTCAGTGGGCGCCCTGCCACCTCTCATGCGTGCCCGCCGAGTGAAGTATCGCGAGAGTGCGCGATGACATCGGGACGCTCGCCCAACGTCACCGTGCACTATTGTACTCTCAATCGGGTCAGATACGCACCCGCCCGGCAAGCTAAAAATTCTGCCCAAGGTTCCAGTTCAAACCCCACTACCTGGTGCTGTCTCTCGGGTGACATGTTAAACCAAGGCCTGTTTGGGTGGATGTTAAAGATCCCACGGCGCTATTTCAAAAAAGAGCATTGGTCCTGGCCAATATTTCTCCCTTGGTCAACACGACAAACAGATGGTCTGCTCGTTATCATGTTGCTATTTGCTGTGTGCAAATTGGCTGCTGTGTTTCCAGGTATTACAACAATTACTACACTTCAGAAAGTATATCACTGGCTGTGAAGCTCCTGGACAGGTCCAGTGGTTGTGAAAGGCTCCAGATAAATGCAAGCCCTCCTTTCTTTTTATGTCACCACAGTTCCAAACTCATTGATACTGGCTCGTTATGTGTTGGTTTTATACGAGAAATGCTAGAGGAATGAAGAGGGCAGAAGCAAAATGGAATTTATTGTGAAATCTATTTTGATTTTAAAAAAATGACTGAAATTGGGGGACTAACGAAGCCCACTCACATTCTTAGCGCAGCCTTCAAGGAATTGACAATGTGTGATTGCCGATTCAGCTCCGAGACAACTGGACGCTTGGGCCCCCTTTCCCGTTCTTGTGTTAGTACAAGCGGAACACATGGGCTCACTTTCTGAACACGGTATCAGACATTTGGCCGTAATACTTTTTACACCACAGCCCAATTAGAGATCATTAGGATCAGGCTTGTGCCCTCACATGCACACACGACAGGGCAACAGGGAGTAGAGCATTTCTATTTAATAATCAATTTTGATGGACTGGAAAGGTTAGTATTGTCATATTCTCAGTGGAAAATGAAACCATTTAAGTGTCTGCAATATATTTCAAATTAGATTCACTATCAATATTGTTACCTGCCTTATCAGATCAGATTTGATTAGAAAAGAAAGTGCTAATCAATATTTCAAATTGCTATGAGTTGCTTTGTTTTCAAAATGACTCATAAATACTGAACTATTGTTAAAGCTGCACATTCCCATTGCTATTTTTACCTATGTCCAAGCAGAGGCAAATTCCTACAAATCCCTTTAAAAATATTCCCTTCTCACTGCAAAAAAAATTACATTTTCACAGTGAGCATTAGCCTCACCATGTTGTGTACTGGTAGTGCCCTCTGTGTTTCCATCCCCCAACCCAGCCGTTAACTAAAATAAGGGCAGGGCTCAATGGCGAATTCATTGCCCATCCAACGAGCTGAGCAAAATTCACCTGTCACGCAACACCTCCATATTGAATGCTGTTAGGTATTATAAATTAACAGAGCAAGTTCCAGAGCTCCTTGTTATGTCTGGAATAAAATAATTTTGCCCAAATAACAATGATAAAAATGTTTTAAATATCACAAATAAAAATTAAGAGCAGAAATGACTCATCAATACTGGATCATATTCTGTTTGCCAGAAACTCATGCCAAATATACCTATTTACACACTCCAATTTATGTAGCAAACACTTTTGTGTAAGTGACTTACTTACTCCTGATAGCATTTTCTCCATTACACTCTGTTGATAACATTCCTTGATGTTGTGTTTTCCCTCACTTGCCTTGAACAATGCCACATGAATCTGCCAGAAATATATTGGGGTACAAATTTGACTTTAGTAACACAAAATCGGCAGAATTGTTTCAGCCACTGGCTATAGACCCCACTCAACCCTGAGTGCCGTTATAGGAACTGAATAGCGGGCAGGGAATGAGCTGATGATGTGATATCACCCAAGATGAATTTCTACCTCATTAAGTTTATGAAGCTGCTAACTCTGAGTTATATACTGTAGGGTAGAAGTGAAGAGCCAAAATATTTAATGTCATCAGTGTATCAGGCTAAAGCAGATATGTGTATAGGTAGCAATGTCTATCAATAGTTTTACACAATTAATTTTGAATTCTCTATTCAGGTATACATGACTTTGCTAAAACAAAATTCAAAGCTCTGTGAATAGAATGAAGCTCTGAAATTTAGAGTTGAAGTTTGCTTTTGCGTGGTTGTTCAAATTGAGAGCCTGGGAATTCATTCTATCTGCTTCAGCATTCTTTTATCCATTGTATGCCATATAGACTTGGGCTTTCATGAATTGCACAAGAAAGACAACTATTCATAGGTTAATGCGACCCTGGAGGGGTATCTTCAGACCTACTGATAGGTCTCTTGCTGTAGTCAGAAAAATAAGTAACGTTGTTCACAGAGAACTAAAATGGCTGCTCGTCTGATCTCTTTTCAAAGGTCTGGCCACCATGCAGATTGTGGTTTGATCAATTAATATAAAAGGTTTGAATTTAGTGAGATTGACAATATTGTAAATCTGACTTTTACTACTTTTGACCAGAGCACAATGATTATTTGATTTTTCGTTTCTAGGGGTCGTTCAGAGGGAAATGAATTATTTGAATGACCCATAGAATGATTGATTGGTGGTAAACTACCTGATGAGGTTGTCAGCTCCTGAATAAAAACAATGCTATACATTTCGTTTAGAAATTATTCTGTGCAAACGGCTGTGAATCAGCTTTAAAAATCATTTATTATCATGGCACAAAGACTAAAGGGGGAGAAAGGGGAGTTTGGTGGGCACAGGGTGCGAGGGGGCAGGGGCTGTATTGGGGGAAGGGTTAAAATAACAGGCATCTCATACCATGTTCCTGATACATATCCATCCCTACCGTTTTCATTTGTCTGAATTCATCCAGACTGCCTTCCCCAGAGTAGCAGGAGCCTAATTTAAATGGAAAGGTTGCTTTAATGACATCATTGGGTGACCATAGACTGACTGCCACTTGCCGAGTTTCCAGCTCACCAGGGAAAGCTGGAAGAAGCATGGATCATGACCCAGGCAGCTTTAAAAAAACTAAATGGTTCCTTGTGACCCAGGAGACACCTTGCTCTGGATCTCCCTTGCTCTGGGCTCCCAAACACCATGCCCCTCCCCAACCACCCCCTGCCACCCCAAGCCACAGACTTGCTGGCCACCTACTCATAATCTTTGTCACCTCGCCGGGACAATCTCTGTGATTCCTCAGCAGCTGCCTGAATGCCCATCCCACTAATTTTGACTCCTGCTCATTAAAGCAGACATTATTCCCGAGAGGAGTTAAAATCTCCGGGGTCTCCCCCTCTGGGGCCACCAAACAATTCATTGGTCACTTCAGCCTTCTACACCCCTAATTCCAACATTGAGTTAAAATTAGCCCTTATTTTTTTTAATATCGGACTGTGTATATGAGCAACAGATGCATTTTCCGTTTACCAACACGAAACAAGGAGAAAAGTAACAAGGGGTAGAATTTTACTCTTGGCGGGGGTGATCGGTGGGGGTAAGTGAGGGTGGTCGGGAAGCCGACTACTACCCGCGTTCGGCACCGCACCGCGATTTCACGCTGGGGGGGGGGTCAAATAAGGCCCACCCAGCGTGAAACACAAGTAGCAGTGCTGAGTGCTGCCTGTGCAGGAGGGGGGGAATTGAGAGCAGCCGAGTGTGAACCTCACTTATGCACATGGGTGAGCGCTGCATAATCTCCCCGAGGCACGGAGCTGCCTCAGAGAGGTGAAGAGATATAAAAATAATTTGAAAGGTAAAAATGTAATTAAGCATGTCCCTGCTCATGTGGCTCTGTCATATGAGCAGGAACATGTTATTAATGAAAATTTAAAGTGTTTATTTTATTTTTAATTGCTTTTGGAAACCTCATCCCGCCTGTGGGAAATCAAGAGGGTGAAAATCAAACTCTTGTAACACAACCTTAAACTTCTGGTGAAAAAGTGGATAGACTCCATTGTGGGAATGCAATCCTTCCTTTCCAGATTCCCTCTCTGTACTTCTAATGCGCTACAAATGAAAATCTAATCCTTGTTTATGATCTTCCTCCTCATATTCGGTTTAAAGTCTTTCCTTTCCCACTTGTTCCCTTACACTTCTCCTGTATTTTGCCGACGTTTTCCCACAGAATGTACACACAGTTGGTGGGACTACTCCATAGTGAAATATGGAAACTATGTCCCAATATTTCTGGCAATTTCTCTTGTAAATATAATGAAGTATTGATCTGAGGCTTTGCTGTACATGTCTTTTTCCCATTGTCTCTTTACTTTTTCTCTATTTATTTGTTCTTATTCATGATTATTTTTAACTTCTTCCCATTTCACTTTCTCAAAGTCTCCTTTACACTTTTATTTGTGCATCTCATTTCACACTTCATTGATTCCCCCTCTTTCTGCCTTTACCTTTTCTGCTGTTTTTCCCGACTTTCCTCTCTCCGATAGCAGCCGCTTATTAACGGACCAATTACTGTATTAACAAAATCAAAATCTCCAGGATCATTGCTTTTGGTAAAACTCCAATTGATTTCACTCGATGCTTTTGTTCCTGCCAGTTTTTCGCCATAGTTCTACGTTCATGAAAGGCATTTGTGCAAATATTTTTAAAGATGTATTATACAAATGTAGTAACGGTGAAATGAGATTCCCTTCACAGTTATTTTCCTGCACTCAGCAGACAAACTAAATTATAGGAATTTTGCTACTAAACCACAGAATACTAATCAACTAAACTTATGATGGAACTGTAATTAGGACAATTACAAGTGGATGGATCTCATTTGAATCAACCAGCCTGGCATGGTTTTTTTGTGGGAAGCGGAGTGGTAGAGGCTAATCTTGAACAATTAAAGTCATATTGGATATAAGGTTCAATAGCTCAGTCTTTATTAATGAGTTTACAATTTCATTATACTTGGTACACTGAGGTAATATTGAACTATGCACCATGATTTCGTTTTGCATTTCTTACATGAGCACTACCTGGCTGCTAGCTATTCAGCCACAGAACTGTTCCTTGAAAGTTATTTTAATCACTTCCTACAGAGTCCCATTCTACCTCCACAAAGTCCTACAGCTTAATTTCCCTCTTCACAATCTTTAACCCCCCCAGATGCCTTTATGTGATTTCCCTTCTCTTCATATATGAACCTTCAGCTGCCTCACGGAACTCCTCTGTCTCTTCACATTCAACAACCTTCTTGAAACCATCACTTCAACCAAGCCTCCTAACCTCTTGCACCATAGCCCTGTTATCTCTCCTTCATTCTTTATTATTTCCACTATGAAATCCTTTATGTTCAAAAAGTGTTATGTAAGTGGTTGGGAAAAAAGTAGGATGATGTACAGCTATGTCATCGTAGCACTAAATCATGTTTGCCTTAAATTATCAGGCATGTTAATTTTTTACATAGCATAAATGAAAACAATAGATAAGGGCATAGCCTTAAAATTCAATCTATGTCATTCAAGGGTGCTGTCAGAAGCACTTGTTCATGGTCCTGGAAATCTGGAAATTACTGCCTCCAAAGCTATTGAAGCTGGGTTAATTGAAAATTTCAAAATTTATAGGTTTTCGTTAGCCAAGTGTGTTCAGCGTTATGGAATAAAGGCAGGTAGTTGGAGTTAGAAGCAGATCAGCCATGATCTAATTGAATGGAGAACAGCTGGAGGGCCTATGATCGCCTGCTTCTGTTCCTATATTCCTATGTTCCCAGATGAAAATTGTATTGCTGCTGTTAATGTTGCAGCAGACTTTCTCTGTCTTTGCATTTAATTCCCCAGAATGGTGCAAGGCAGCAGTTAAAGCCAATTTCAAACAGGCTATCCCCTGATTGTTCCAGGAAGTAGCTTGTCCACAAAGTCCACAATATCAGTGATAGCGCTCTCTTAATCTGATAACTCAGTGAGAATAACGCGTTGTTTTGTGCAGGTGCTTACCAGAGCATCTCCCAGGTCAATATTTTTAACTCTTTAACATTTTCAAAATCTTTCTGCTTAATCCATTAACCCAATATTTAAAATGTACTTGAATGACAATCTAACACTGAAAATATGCATAACTAAGGTCAATCTTCTGGTGGAATGCAACAAATAATCATACTTTGTCGAAAATGCATCAGAAGCTGTGAGAGTAATTGCCTAGCAATCAAATAGCTGTCATTTTATACATATTCAGGGATATAATCTTCAAACTGTAGCTAGTCTGTTAGAAAGAGACAAATGGACCAAATATTCTTTTCTTGTTCATTATTCTCTTTGCGGGGTTCACATTGGTTTGCATTGCACTTGTTTTATGCCAGCAAAAAACAGGTGCAAAGCAAACCAATTTGGCAATGGAATAGCCTCTCCCCCATTTGCACAGGCCCAGGTCTCACTGCTAAATTTGAGTGGCCCCATTTTTACCAGACTTTAAGCCTGTTGACTATGTTAATGTAGTAATTATGGTTTCATTTAGTGTGTAATGTACCTTTAGGAATAATGCTTGTTAAGGAAGATCACATGATCTGTAGTAACCAATAGAAGAGTAGCAGGGGTTCCTCAGCAGAAATGGAGTTGGAGTTGAAAGCACACGTGTAGTTGCTGCTGAGTATATTGTAAATAAACTTAACGTTTCCACCCAAGAAGTGTCTGTAGTTCAACTCAATCATTAATAGCACAACTCGGCCACCCTACAACAAACTGGCGATGAGGATGAAACAGGATTGAACAGAAGAAATCCAATTAAAAAGAAACCGGCACTGTACCTCACCCAGTGATTGTAAGTAGCAAGCTCCGTTAGAATTGAAGAAGTTATCCCCTCTCAAAATGCCACAGTTTGTGAGAATTGATCCTTTTGAACCTGCCACAGACGATTGGTCTCAAAACATAGAATGCCTCACATTCTTTTTTCAAGCAAACGAGATTACAGGGGAAGAGAAGAGGCAAGCAATCCTCCTGAATACTTGTGGGAGTAAATCTACAGCTTGATTCAAAGTTTGGTGGCACCCAGTGCCTCAGATTTGAAAGATTTCGATGAATTGGTGAACCTTGTGAAGGGTCACTCTCAGCCCAAGCCCTCAGTCACGATGCAGAGATTCAGGTTTAATTTGCGAAATAGAGCTCCGGGTGAGGCAATTGCATAGTATGTGGAAGATCTGAAGCAGCTAACGGAACGTTGTGAGTTCAGCATGACTCTGAACGACATGCTCAGAAATCGTTTAATGTATGGTGTGGAAGAGGACTTTATTCGGAAAAGATTATTATTCAAAGTGATTCTGGATTTCAAGAAGGAGTTAGAGATAGCGCTGGACATGGAAAGCGCAGTAAGAGACTCAAAAGCAATACAGGGTGTGCAAAATGGTGCCATCCTCCACATTGGGCAGGAAAGCTCAGCCAAAAAAGGTGTGAAAAAGCAAGACTCCGCTGAGAAGCGGGAAACAGCCCCCACTAGCCGAAGAATAAAGAAAAATAACTTAGCAGCAAAATTGAAGAATAATTTTTTTATAGGTGGAAACAATCAGTCTTTTAGCGATTTTTTATTATTCATTCACAGGATGTGGACTTCGCTGGCTGGGCCAGCATTTATTGCCTATCCCTAGTTGTCCTTGTGTTGGTGGTGGTGTGCTGTCTTCTTGAACCTCTGCAGTCCATGTGGTGCAGGTACACCCACAGTGCTGTTAGGAAGGGAGTTCCAGGATTTTGACCCAGCGACGGTGAAGGAACGGCGATATATTTCCAAGTCAGGATGGTGAGTGACTTGGAGGGGAACTTCCAGGTGGTGGTGTTCCCATCTATCTGCTGCCCTTGTCCTTCTAGATGGTAGTGGTCATGGGTTTGGAAGGTGCTGTCTAAGGAGCCTTGGTGAACTCCTGCAGTACATCTTGTAGATGGTACACACTGCTGCTACTGTGTGTCGTTGGTGGAGGGAGTGAATGTTTGTCGATTGGGTGCCAGTCAAGCAGACTGCTTTGTCCTGGACGGTGTCCAGCTTCTTGAGTGTTATGGGAGCTGCACTCATCCGGGCAAGTGGAGAGTATTCCATCCCATTCCTGACTTGTGCCTTGTAGATGGTGGGCAAGCTTTGGGGAGTCAGGAGGTGAGTCACTCGTCACACGATTGCTAGCCTCTGACCTGCCCTTGTAGCCACAGTATTTATAGGGCTAGTCCAGTTCAGTTTCTGGTCAATGGTAACCCCCAGGATGTCGATAGGGGGGGATTCAGTGATGGTAATTCCATTGAACATCAAGGGGCAATTCTCTCTTGCTGGAGATGGTCATTGCCCGACACTTGTATGGCGCAAATGTTACTTGCCACTTGTCAGCCTAAGCCTGGATATTGTCCAGGTCTTGCTGCATTTGGACATGGACTGCTTCAGTATCTGAGGAGTTGTGAATGGTGCTGAACACTGTGCAATCATCAGTGAACGTCCCCACTTCTGACCTTATGATGGAAGGAAGGTCATTAATGAAGCAACTGAAGATGGTTGGACCTAGAGCACTACCCGGAATTTAAAAAAATCAAATGCTACTATTGTCACAGTAATGGACATGTGATGAGGCAGTGTAAGGAAAGGTTCAAGCAGGCTTGTAAACAAAAGGAGAAACCCAATGAAATCTATAATGTAGGAGAGCCGGAAACAACAAATTCAGACGTTTACTCATTGTTTAATCTGAAAGTTGGAAAGACAGAACCAATATTTGTCACAGTGAAAGTAAATGACAAACCTGTTAGAATGGAAGTGGATATGGGAGCTTCCTCTACAATAATTGGGGAACATACCTTCAGATATTTGAATAATGGTGAACATCAATTAAGTTTAGAAGAAACAGCCGCCAAACTCAAAACATATACGGGTGAAGACATTCAAGTAAAAGGCAAAAGCAGAGTAACTGTCCATTGTGGAAGCCAATTGGCAAAGCTACCCTTGATGGTGGGAGCAGGTGAGGGGCCAAGTCTCCTGGGGCAAAATTAGTTCAAGGAGATGAAGTTAGAATGGGTTGAATTTTTCCAGTTGAGAGCAAGTGGGCTACCAGAGCTATTTAGAAAGTACACCACTGTCTTCAAGGACGAACTTGGGAGAATCCAGGGTCTGCAGGCCAAGATTCATGTGAATCCAGAAGCAACCCCTCACTTCATGAAGGCGAGACCGGCGCCATATGGCCTTCCAGAAGATGTTGACATTGAACTGAACAGATTAGAGAAACTGGGTGTTATACAACCTGTTCAGTTCTCAAAATGGGCAACGCCCATAGTCCTCGTTCTTAAACCTGACCAAAGTGTCAGAATTTATGAAGACTGCAAACTAACAGTTTATAAAGTAGATAAGCTAAACAGACACCCATTCCAAAAATTGAAAATCTGTATGCCAAGCTGAAAGGAGGAACAACGCACACAAAACTTGACATGAGTCATGCTTGTCAACAACTAGAGTTGGATAATGCCTCCAGGGAATTTGTCACAATTAATTCCCACAAAGGGTTGTACCAATATACACAATTGCCTTTTGGTGTCTCCTCCGCATGTGCCATCTTTCAGAGAACAATGGAAAGCTTACTGCAAGTAAGTCGTAGTCCAAGTTGTTGTCTATTTAAACGATGTATTGGTGACAGGATTCACTGAAAAAGAAACATACATATAAACTAGAAGCAGGAGTAGGCCATTCGGGCCTTCGAACCTGCTCCGCCATTCATTATGATCATGGCTGATCATCCAACTCAATAGTCTGCTCCCGCTTTCGCCCCATACCCTTTGATCCCTTTCACCCCAAGAGCTGTATCCAACTCCTTCTTGAAAGCATACAATGGTTTGGCCTCAACTACTTTCTGTGGTAGCGAATTCCACGGGCTCACCACTCTCTGGGTGAAGAAATGTCTCCTCATCTCAGTCCTAAATGGTCCACCCCATATCCTCAGACTGTGACCCCTGGTTCTGGACTCCCCCACCATTGGGAACATCCTTCCTGCATCTACCCTGTCTAGTCCTGTTAGAATTTTATAGGTTTCTATGAGATCCCCCCTCATTCTTCTGAATTCCAGCGAATATAATCCTAACCAACTCAATCTCTCCTCATATGTCAGTCCCGCCATCCCAGGAATCAGTTGGGTAAACCTTCGCTGCACTCCCTCTATAGCAAGTACATCCTTCCTCAGATAAGGAGACCAAAACTGCACACAATATTCCACGTGTGGTCTCACCAAGGCCCTGTACAATTGCAGTAAGACATCCCTGTTCCTGTACTCGAATCCTTTGGCTATGAAAGCCAACATACCATTTGCCTTCTTTACCGCCTGCTGCACCTGCATGCTTACCTTCAGCGACTGGTGTATGAGGACACCCAGGTCTCGTTGCACATTCCCCTTTCTCAATTTATAGCCATTCAGATAATAATCTGCCTTCCTGTTTTTGCTACCAAAGTGGATAACCTCACATTTATCCACATTATACTGCATCTGCCATGCATTTGCCCACTCACTCAGCTTGTCCAAATCACACTGAAGCATCCTGCATCTTCCTCACAGCTCACCCTCCCATCCAGCTTTGTGTCATCTGCAAATCTGGAGATATTACTTTAGTTCCCTCATCTAAATCATTAATATATATTGTCAATAGCTGGGGTCCCAGCTCCGATCCCTGCGGTACCCCACTAGTTACTGCCTGCCATTCGGAAAAAGACCCATTTATTCCTACTTTTTGTTTCCTGTCTGCCAACCAGTTTTCTATCCATCTCAATACACTAGCCCCAATCCCATGCACTTTAATTTTACACGCCAATCTTTTATGTGGGACTTTGTCGAAAGTCTTCTGAAAGTCCAAATAAACCACATCCACTGGCTCCCCCTCATCAACTCTACTAGTCATATCCACGAAAAATTCCAGTACATTTGTCAAGCATGATTTCCCTTTCGTAAATCCATGCTGACTCTGTCCGATTCTGCCACTGTTTTCCACGTGCTCAGCTATTAAATCTTTTATAATGGACTCTAGAATTTTCCCCACTATCGACGTCAGGCTGACTGGTCTATAATTCCCTGTTTTCTCTCTACCTCCCTTTTTAAATAGTGGGGTTACATTAGCTACTCTCCAATCTGTAGGAACTGTTCCAGAGTCTATAGAATCTCGGAAGATGACCACTGATGCATCCATTATTTCTTGGGCCACTTCCTTAAGTACTCCAGGATGTAGATTATCAGGCCCTGGGGATTTATCAGCATTCAATCCCAATCAATTTCCCCAACACCATTTCCTTACTAATACTGATTTCTTTTAGTTCCTCCCTCTCATTAAACCCTGTGTTCCCCAACATTTCTGGTATGTTATTTGTGTCCTCCTTTGTGAAGACAGAATCAAAGTATGTATTTATTTGGTCAGTCATTTCTTTGGTCCCCATTATAAGTTCCCCTGTTTCTGACTGTAAGGGACCTACATTTGTCTTCACAAATCTTTCTGCTCTTCACATACCTATAGAAACTTTTACAATCAGTTTTTATGTTCCCCGTAAACTTACTCTCGTACTCTATTTTCCCCTTCTTAATCAATCCCTTGGTCCTCCTTTGCTGAATTCTAAACTGCTCCCAATCCTCAGGTCTGTTGTTTTTTCTGGCCAATTTGTATGCCTCTTCCTTGGATCTAACACTATCTCTAACTTCTCTTCTAAGCCATGGTTTGGCCACCTTTCCTGTTTTACTTTTGCGCCAGACAGGAATAAACAATTGTTGCAGTTCACCCATGCGCTCTTTGAATGTTTGCCATTGTCTATCCACTGTCATCCCTTTAAGTAACATTTCCCAATCCATTATAGCCAACTCGCGCCTCATACAATCGTAGTTTCCTTATTAAGATTCAGGACCCTAGTCTCAGAATCCACTATGTCACTCTCCATCTTGATGAAGAATTCTATCATATTATGGTCGTTCATCCCTATGGGGCCTGGCACCAGATTGCCAATTATTCCTTTCTCATTACATAATACCCAGTCTAGGATGGCCTGTCCTCTAGTTGGTTCCTCAATGTATTGGTCCAGAAAAACATCCTGTAAATACATTCAAGGAATTCCTCCTCTACGGTATTGTTACTAATTTGATTTGCCCAATCTATATGCAGATTAAAGTCACCCATAATTACAGATGTTCCTTTATTGCATGTTCTCTAATTTACTGTTTAATGTCATTCACAACATCATCACTACAGTTTGGGGGGTCAACATACAACCCCCACTAACGTTTTTTGACCCTTGGTGTTTCTCAGCTCTATCTGTACAAATTCCACATCGTTGGAACTAATATCTTTCCTCACTATTGCGTTAATTTCCTCTTTAACCAGCAATGTAATGCCACCACCTTTTCCTTTTTGTCTGTCCTTTCTAAATACTGAATACCCCTGGACGGTCAGTTCCCATCCCTGGTCACCCTGCAGCCATGTCTCTGTAATCCCAACTATATCATACCTGTTTACATCTATTTGTCCAGTTAATTCATCCACTTTATTGTGAATGCTCCATGCGTTAAGGCACAAAGCCTTAAGGCTTGTCTATTTAACATGACTTGTCCTGTTCCCACTATTTTTCTCTGAGGCCCTGTTTGATTCTTGCTCTTGATTTATCTGCCTAATCACTTTTCTTATTCCCCTTTCTGTCTTTTGTTCTTGTCCTTGATTCCCCCTCCTCTGACTCCTTGCATAGATTCCAATCCCTCTGCCATTTTAGTTTAAACCTTCCCCAACCACTCCAGCAAATATTCCCCCTAGGACATTAGTCCCAGTCCTGCCCAGGTGTAACCCGTCCGGTTTGTACTGATCCCACCTGCCCCAGAACCAGTCCCGATGACCCAGGAATCTGAAACCCTCCCCCCCACACCATCTCTTCAGTCACGTATTCATCTGATATATCCTGCTGTTTCTACTCCGACTAGCATGTGGCACTGGTAGTAATCCTGAGATCACTACCTTTGAGGTCCTACTTTTCAACTTACTTCCTAACTCCCTATATTCTGCTTTTATGACCTCATCCCTTTTTTTGCCTATGTTGTTTGTACCAATGTGTACCACGACCACTGGCTGTTCACCCTCCCCCTTCAGAATGTCCTGTAGCTGCTCTGAAACATCCTTGACCCTAGCACCAGGGAGGCAACATACCATCCTGGAGTCTTGTTTGAGGCCACAGAAACACCTGTCTATTCCCCTTATAATTTAATTCCCTATAACTATTGCATTCCCACACTTTTTACTCCTCCCTTGTGCAGCAGAGCCAACCCTGGTGCAACGAATTTAGCTGTTGCTGCTTTCCCATGAGAGGCCATTCCTCTCAACAGTATCCAAAACGGTATATCTGTTTTGCAGGGGAATAGCCACAGGAGATTCCTGCACTGCCTGCCGAGTCCTCTTGCTCTGCCTGGTGGTCACCCATTCCCTTCCTGCCTGTGGACTCTTAGCCTGCGGTGTGACGATCTCTCTATTCATGCTATCCACAATACTCTCCATCTTGTAGATGCTCCACAGTGTCCCAGCTGCTGCTCCAGCTCTGAAACCCGAGCTTCCATGAGCTGCAGCTGGAGACACCTCACGCACAAATGCTGGTCCCAGGCATTGGAAATGTTCCCAGCTTCCCACATAGAGCAGGAGGAGCACGCCATGGCTTGGAGCTCTCCTGCCATGACTTACCCCTTTTAATTAAATTAAGCCTTTTGGAAGATATTTAATATAAAATAATATCAATTACTCTAGGGCCCTTCTTCCCTGCTCCTCTTTGTTACAGAATATCAGAGCATTTGGCAAACTTAGAAGAAGCCTTAAAATGTTTCTTGCAAGCTGGAGTGTGTTTAAAAAAGAAAAAGATAGGGAGATAATCTATTTGGGTTACCGGGTAGATTCACAGGGCCTCCACCCAGTTGAGGAGAAAGCGAGGGCCATAACAGACGCACCTGCACCAAAGAACACCTCAGAGTTCAAATCTTTCTGAGGAATGATCAACTATTATGAGTGGTTTTTACCAAATTTGTCCACAGTGCTAGTCCCCCTCCATTCTCCACTCAAAAAGAACAAATGTTGGTCTTGGGAGGCACCCCAGAAACAATCTTTCATAAAGGTGAAACAATGGTTGCACTCATCCAATCTATTAGTGCATTATGACCAGACAAAAAAATTGGTGTTGACATGTGATGCATCTCCCTACGGAGTGGGAGCAGTGCTCTCTCATCAGATGGGCAACAGAATGGCCAATAGGTTATATATCAAGGATGCTCACACAGGGATAAGGGATACTTCAGATAGAAAAAGAAGGCCTGTCCATCATCTTTGGTGTCAAGAAATTTCACCATACATACATGGCCACTATTTTATAATCATTTTGGACCACAAACCATTGCTAGGACTGGTTACTGAGGACAAGGCTATACCACCCATAGCCTCAACAAGAATACAACAATGGGCTTTAATTCTGGCAGGATATGAATACACTTTTGTACATAGGCCTGGCAAGCAAATCATAAACACCGATGCCCTTAGTCATTTTCCTTTACAAGAAAGCTAATAGCCTGCCTATCCTTTGCTCATTTCTCCAGACCTTGAGCTTGTCTTTTCAGTTGCTTGTAGGAATCTCCCATTTTCAATTTAATTTAGAAATAAGCAATATAACTAGGTAAAAGAATACATGAGGTGGCTTCCCATTACCTTCCTCATGCTGTTAAATGTTCTCTTTTATGCCTAGGAGATATGCAGAGATGACACACCAGCTCTATGTGTGCAGGAGTTTTATATACGGTTCTTCTAAAATATCTGCTTTCTCTCATGCTTTCAGCTTCTAGCTTTCAGTTTCATTTCACGTTGTCCATCGCTACACCCAGACTTGACTAAGAGCACACAGAACAGAGAAGAGCCAACAGACACATATGAACACCAAACATTGAACATCACATCTTTTCCCCCTTCTAAAACTAGAAGTCCTTATTTTAAATTAAACCATCCTAAACAAGCAATATATGTACATTGAATCATTTCTTAGAGTTAATCGTGTCCATTTTCTCTAAATACTGAAATAGTCTTTGAGACACGAAGGTCCCTGATGACAGCGCTGGAATCTATAAATTTGAAGTGGTGGTTCTGTATGATCAGCTTGATGAGGTGGATGATGAACATCACGGTCGCTCAATGGAAAAGGAAACATATCTTCATAATCACTGTCCTCAGAATATCCTGGTCTGCTCACTATCCAATGCCTAGCATTCCACTTTGTGTTGTCATCCAACAGTAAGCTTCAAGGACTGGTGGAGATGCTATCTTCGCCTTTAAAGTGGCAAACATTGTTGCTGTAGAATTGTCCATTGTTCATCTTTGTGCATTAGCTTTTGAAGAGGCTCTCTCTGTGTTCTTAGGCACAAATTTGTGATAAATGTTGGTGCTACTGAGGAACGATGCCAACCTGTTAGATGGGGTTGGAAGTGCCTGAATGACATTGATATTGTTATGTGTAGGCTATACTCCAGCTGCTGTCACTCTGTACCCTAGAAAGTCAATTTCGGATGCCATGGATGTGCATTTTTTCTTGTTGAGCTTCAAATTGTGTTTCTCAAGTAGAGTGAGCAGCGTTGATAGCCGCCAATCATGTTCTGTTTTGTCCCTTCCTTGGATAATGACCTCATCAGGAGAGTGCATGTCCTCTCATTGTCTGACCAGAGTGGAGAAGCAATCTTCTGGAATGCACTAGATGCTAAGCTTAATCCAGGGAACTGAAGCACACCCTCATGAGGAACTTTAAGATATCGACTTTGCGCTATTCCAATATTCGCTGGCCTCCTTCTCTAAGACAATGTTAAAGTATGGCCTTCTTTCGAGTCACTGCTACATCTGGATTATCTACCCCTGTAGTGAACAAGAATCCTTGCAGCAAGTATGGCATGGGTGGATCTTTCAGTAAAGAAAAGAATGGTGCTGGAGCCAATAAATTTAAACTATCCTCAATCATCCTTGTCAGTTGTGTTTTTTTTTGCCTTAGGTATCCACAGATAACACACCAGCTTTGTGTGCAGGAGCTTAATTAACAGCGCTTCAAAATGTCTGGTCTCCCAGGCACCCAGCTTCTAGCTTTTGTTTAGTTTCAGTTTCTCAGTCACCACACTGAGGCTTGACTAATAGCACACAGAACAGAGAAGAGTCAACAGACACACACAATCAAAACTGAACAATTGAATACTGCATTAAGAAAATGCAAATCCTCTTTCCAAAAGATCTTCCTCCTGTAAGCAATTCCTTGAAGTTAGGAACATAGGAAATAGGAGCAGGTGTAGGCCATTCAGCCCCTTGAGCATGCTCTGTCATTCAACTATATCATGGCTGATCTTCTCTCACAATGCCATTTTCCTGCACTATCCTGACATTTCTTGATATCTTTAATATCTAGAAATCTATCAATTTCTGTCTTGAACATGCTCATTGACTGGGCCTTCACAGCCTTCTGGGGTAGTGAATTTCAAAGATTCATCACACTCTGAGTGAAGAAATTCCTTCACATCTCAGCCCTAAATGGCCTATCTCTTATTCTGAGACTGTGTCCCCGGGTTTTAGACCACCCCCAACCAGCCAGGGGGAAACATCCATCCTGAGTCTACCCTGTCAAGCCCTGTAAGAATTTTGTATGCTTCAATGAGATCACCTATCATTCTTATAAACTCTACAGAATACAGGCCCAATCTCCTCAATCTCTCCTCATAGGACAATCCTACCATCCCAGAGATCAGCCTGGTGAACCTTTGTTGTATTCCCTCAATGGAAAGTATATCCTTTCTTAGGTAAGGAGATCAAAACTGCGCACAATATTCCAAGTGTGGTCTCATCAAGGCTCTATCCAAATGCAGCAAGACTTCTTTATTCTGGTACTCAAATCCCCCAGCTCTTCCGTGTTCACCACCGAAAATTTACTGGCTCCACCATTGGCTTTTGCTAAAAACCTTGAGGCAACTTGCGAAAGGGCAGGGAAAATCACCCCTTAAGGCCTCAAATCACCCTGCGACTCAAAAAATGGGAAGAACAGTAAATAATTCCAATGTCCAAAGGAATCAGCACAGGGGATTTTTTTAAGGTTGTGGGTTGGGCAAAGATGACAGATGGAATTCAATGTCAGCAAATTTGAAGCAATATATTTTGGCTTTAAAAAAGTTCGACTCTAAATTGTAGGAAGGTTGGGTGATGAAAGGACAAAGGGATTTGTTGGGGGGGCAGGGTGGTGTTCAGGTTCATGGACATTAAAAAGCAACACCTGAAGTGCATAAAACCATATAAAAGCACTTCCCAGAGTGTTCCTGCCAAAACTTATGTGCGTAGACTGACAAATTTTCAGACTCATTCTTTTCTGATCCTATAAAATTCATGAAACCTGTGCAGGCCATAAAAAATGTAGTTATGTTAACCAAGGCAATAAAAGTCAATTTTGAAAGGGTTCACTTCTTCTGGTCACCTCAATAAATTACAACAAAATCATTTTATTTTTTAGTTCAGGGTTTTGTCTGTTTTCTGCGCTCCACAGTTGTTCCACCAGCCACAGTGCTTCTTGGGGAAGATCATTTCTTTCAGCAAGCTTATTTATAATTTTGGCAAACCTTTTAAATTTTGTGCTTTCAGTCTCCAAAGCATCGAACTGCCCATTCCCTGTGGTTGTAATTCCCCTTCTGACCACTTTTGAGATGGGAATTCTTCTTCTTCAAAGTATTTCTCCCTACCTCAACGTTTTAACCCCAACCTTGTTTCCAGACTGTGACATGAGCGCTGTGTCTTTCAGATCAGGAAATCCCAGCACTCAGTTCAGCAACAGACAGCTTCCGTGTCAAGCAAGGATTTGATCTTAAAATTGTTTTCAGTTGCAAGGGCCTTGAAGTTAGCAGGGAATGAGGGGAAGGAGATAGAGGTTGCTATGGAAGAGGTATATAATTGTTTAAATCTGTGACCACATTCCAAGCTCTAACACCAGATATGTAGCAAATGAAGTGCCAATTTGATAACTCAAAAAATCCAGAAAATCATCTTGAGTGAGAAGTCATTACTGATAATTATAAATTATATAATGGAAAAAAATATTCACTGATAAATTAGACTGATTATAAATTCATGGTAATTGTTCATTGATGCAATGACATGTAGCAGTCTATTCGCTTCCTAGATCCTAATTAAAATATGGTGCTATAGTAAGGCTGTGCCCAACATTTGACATCAGCCAAACCAACAATTCTAGATAGCCATTTAGAGACACATGCTCCTGCCTATCGTCATTGTGTATGTTTCAAAAAAGCTCACAAACTCAAGCCAAACTGCATCAGCACAAATCACATGGAAAATAATATTAGTACAGTAACAGCCAGCAGTTTCCAAAGCAAACTCCAAAAGAAGGTACAATTCTTTTCAAAGTAGTTGGATTGTCTTATTTATCAGAACAAACGTAGAACCAAGACTACATTCTGAAGCATTCAGGTGCAATTAGCAGAATTGCGATGTTATGCCCCTGATCAGGTCATTTCTCTTCAATGTTGTGCAGGATCTGTGACCAGAATGAGTTTGTTAAATAACAGACAAAGAAATTTCATATGAAAGCATTAGCGCATTCATAACCATCTCAGGGTACCCAACAAGCAATGATAATTTTTAGTAATCAGCTTCGACCAATAAATGTTTGCGGTTGTGAGCAGTTTTAAAGCACTGTATTGAAATAGTATACATGCTAAAACATGCTTTTTAAAGATCCATATGTTCAATGCTTTTTAAAATAAGTATTCTAAGCACATGTTGTAATCTGTATGTTATAATTTTTTAAGGTTAGAATCATTTTATTTTTCCATGCAAAGAATTGATCAAATAACCTAAGCATAGAGAAACGTGGGACATTTTCAAAATTTGAGCTTCTAAAACCAGTCCATGTGTCTGGCATTGAATTGAAATGTTTCAATGATGTGAGAAGACATATCAATACAAGTCTGTCTATTTGGAGACAGGGGTAAAGAGAAGGCTAAATGCACTTTGTCATGGTTCTGAAGCCAAGTTAAAACAACAGTCAGCACCATCCTGATGTGCAATATCTGACCAAGAACTGCTAATAATTATTGACCTGAAACATTAACTCTGTTTCTCTCTCCACAGATGCTGCTGGATCTGCAGAATAATTCTAGCACTTTTCTGTTTTTATTGCATCTTTCAAGCATTCGCAGTATTTGCTCTTGCAAAGACTGGAAATAGTTGAATGAAATTCCTTCAAAATACATGTTATCTCATGGAGTGACCATTGGTATATGATACAAACTTCATAGCTAGTATGAGTCGTGCCCAGTAAACACATGTTCTATTCATGATTTTTAAAATATGAACTTTACTCAGTGTGCAATTTTTTGAATTGATGTTTTCACTTAAAATGGACAAAATGGGCTGAAAAGATGGTTGTTGAAGGCCAGATGACCTGCTCTATGTACTCAAGAATTGACTGTCTAATAGAGACAAGAGATACATTCCAGACCAAAGGGTGTTAACTACACATACGCTAAAGACCATTAGAAGACATCCCTGAATTGAATGGGTCTTTTGAATGGAAGAAAGTAATTTTCTTAACACATCTAGATAAATTGTTTAACCTCATAAAGCAGAATGTGGCTCATCAACTAAGAACATCACCATATTTTTAACAATTCTTTCACGGAGTATGGGCATCACTGGCTGGGCCAACGTTTATTGCCCATCCCTAATTGCCCTTGAGAAGTTGGTGGTGAGCCACCTTCTTGAATTGCTGCAGTCCATGGGTGTAAGTATGCCCACAATGCTGTTAGGAAGAGAGTTCCAGGAATTTGACTCAGTGACAGGACAGGCAATATAGTTCCAAGTTGGGATGGTGAGTGGCTTGGAGGGAACATGCAGGTGGTGGTGTTCCAATTCATTTGCTGCCCTTGTCATTCTAGATGGTAGAGGTCGTAGGTTTGGAAGGTGCAGTCGATGGAGGCTTGGTGAGTTGCTGCAGTGTATCTTGTAGATGGCACACACTGCTGCCATTGTGCATCGATGGTGGAGGGACCAAATGTTTAAGGTGGTGGATGGGGTGCCAATCAAGTAGGCTGCTTTGTCCTGGACGGTGTCAAACTTCTTGAGTGTTCTTGGAGCTGCACTCATCCAGGCAATTGGGAACATTCCTTCACACTCCTGACTTGTGCCTTGTGGATGGTGGACAGGCTTTGGGGAGTCAGGGGGTGAGATACTTGCTGTAGAATTCCCAGCCTTGGACCTACTCTGGTCATCACCATTTTGATATGGCTGGTCCAGTTCAATTTCTGTTCAATGGAAATCCCCAGGATATTGATAGAGGGTGTTTCAGCAATGGTAATGCCATTGAGTGGGAGGTCTTGTGGTGCAGTGGTAGTGCCCCTACTTCTGGACCAGAAGCCCTGGGTTCAAGTCCCACTTTAGGACCTGATGGTCACAGAAGATGTGCGCATAACAAGTTGATTATTAGCCCTATTATTATATATATAATTATTATTCAAAGGATCATCCTCTGCCATTTCCACCAACTCTAGCATGATGCCACCACCAAACACATCTTCCCCTTACCTCCCCTGTCAGCATTCCATAGGGACTGTTCCCTCCATGACACCCTGGTCCACTCCTCCATCACCCCTGATGCCTCGTCCCCTTCCCACAGCACCTTCCCGTGCAATTGCAGAAGGTGTAACATCTGCCCCATTACCTCCTTCCTCCTCACCAACATCCAAAGCCCCAAACACACCTTACAAGTGAAGCAGCGATTCATTTGCACTAGTTACAATTCATTCTACTGTATTTGCTGCTCACTGTGTGGCCTCCTCTACACTGGGGAGACTAAATGCAGACTGGGTGATCACTTTATAGAACATATTCGCTCAGTCTGCAAGCATGACCCCGGCCTTACAGTCGCTTGCCATTTTAATTCACTATCTTGCTCCATTGTTCACATGTCCACCCTTGGCCTGCTGCAACGTTCCAGTGAAGCCTAAAGCAAACTAGAGGAACAGCACCTCATCTTCCGATTAGGCACTTTACAGCCTTCTGGACTTAACATTGAGTTCAACAACTTCAGACCATGAGCACTGTACTCTATTTTGATCATTTTTTAAAAATAATTTTTTTCTCGTTTATTTCCCCAACCCCCCCTCTCCCCACAGGACCAATCTGTAACTTGTTCTTACGCTTTGCCTTCTGAGAGACCTCTGACCCTTATTCTGCCACCTGACCTTTAGGCCACTATTAGCATCTTCCTTAGTTTTTCAAACTAATACTAATGCTCCCTTTGTCTTGTGTGTCCATGACATCTTTATCAATCTCTCCTGAGCTCCCACCTATCCCTGACCTTATTTTTCTCCACCTTTTCCACAATATAAAATCCATCACATTTCTACCTCGCTTCAACTCTGAAGAAGAGTCATACGGACTCAAAACGTTAACTCTGTTTCTCTCTCCACACATGCTGCCAGACCTGCTGAGTTTTTCCAGCATTTTCCGTTTTTATTTCAGATCTCCAGCATCTACGGTATTTTGCTTTTATTTTAATGATTATCAGCTTGGAACTCCTTCCAATACACCTGAGAACAGGCACCAAGAGCAGGAGAGTTTCCTTGTCAGCCATACTGCAGGAGGCAATGTCAACCCCCCGCAGAACTTTGCCAAGCATAATCATGGACCAATCCAATGGAAGTCCATGGTTGCCAATGCCCTCTTAGAGCCTGGTACCTGAAGGAGGAGGAATGCCTTGAATGCCAAGGGATGATGATTAGATCCTCTTTTGTTGAAGATGGTCATAGTCAGGAACTTGTGTGGTGTGAGTGTTACTTGCCACTTGTCAGCCCAAGTCTGGATGTTGTCCAGGTCTTGCTGCATTTGAGCATGGACTGCTTCAGTGTCTGAGGAGTTGTGAATGGTGCTGAACATGGTGCAATCATAAGCGAACATCCCCACTTCTGGCCTTATGATGGAGGGAAGGTCATTGATGTAACAGCTGAAGATGGTTGGGCCTAGGACACTACCCTGAGGAATGCCTTCAGCAATGTCTCAGGACTGAGTTGATTGACCTCCAACAACAACAACCATCTTCCTTTGTACTAGGTATGACTCCAATGAATGGAGGGTATTACCCCTGATTCTCATTGACTTCAGTTTTGCTGGGGCACCTCAATACCGCACTCGGTCAAATGCTGCCTTGATGTCAAGGGCAGTCACTCTCACCTCAACTCTGGAGTTCAATTCTTTTGTCCATGTTTGGACCAAGTCTGTAATGAGGTCAAGAACTGAGTGCCCTGGCAGAAACTGAACTGAGCACCAGTAAGCAGGTTGTTTCTGAGTAAGTGCCACTTGATAGCACTGTCGACGATCCCTTCCACTCCTTTGCTGATGATCAAGAGTAGACTGATGAGGCAGTAATTAGCTGGGCTGGATTTGTCCTGCTTTTTGTGGACAGGATATACTCGGGCAATTTTCCACTTTGCCGAGTAGATGCCAGTGTTGTTGCTGCGTTAGAACAGTTTGGCTAGGGACACAGCTAGTTCTGGAGCACAAATCTTCAGTGCTAACTGCTGAATGTAGTCAAGGCCCATAGCCTTTGCAGTATTCAGTGCCTTCAGTCATTTCTTGATATCACTTGGAGTGAATTGAATTGGCTAGAGACAGGCATCTGAGATGCTGGGGCCACCAGAGGAGATCCAGATGGATCATCCACTTAGCACTTCTGGCTGAAGATTGTTGCAAATCCTTCAGCTTTGTCATTTGCACTGGGCTAGGCTGCCCCATCATTGAGGATGGGGATATTTGTGGAGCCTCCTCCTCCAGTTAGTTACACCACACAGACTGCAGCAGTTCAAGAAGGCAGCTCACCATCAGCTTCTTAAAGGCAACTAGGGATGGGCAATAAATGCTGACCCAGCCAGCGAAGCCCACACCCCATGAATGAATTAAAAAAAAATGTCCACCACCATTCACAGCTAGATATGGCATGACTGCAGAGCTTAGATCTGATCCCTTGGTTGTGGGATCACTTAACTGTCAATCACTTGTTGCTTCAGCTGTTTGGCAATGTAAGTAACCCTGTTTTGTAGCTTCTTCAGTTTGACACCTCATTTTTAGGTATGCCTGGTTCTGCTCCTGACATGCCCTCCTGCACTCTTCATTGAACCAGGATTGATCCCCTGGCTTGATGATGATGGTAGAGTGGGGGATGTGCTGGGCCATAAGATTACAGATTGTGGTTGAGTACAATTTTGTTGCTGATGGTCCACAGCACCTCAAGGATGCCCAGTTTTGAGTTTTTAGATCTGTTTGGAATCTATTCTATTTAGCACTATGTAGTACCACACAACATGATGGAGGGTAACCTCAATGTGAAGGCGTGACACCTCCACAAGAACTGTGCATTTGTCATTCCCACCAATTCTGTCATAGAAAGCTGCAGCTGCGATAGGTAGATTGGTGAGGACAAGGTCAAGGAGGATTTTCTCTCTTGTTGGTTCCCTCACCACCTGCTGCAGACACAATCTAGCTACGCTCTTTAGGACTCAGCCAGCTCGGCCTGTACTGGTGCTACCGAGCCACTCTTGGTGATGGACCTTGATGTGCCCCACCCTGGGTATATTCTGTGCTCTTTCCACTCTCAGTGCTTCCTTCCAGTGGTGTTCAACATGGGGGAGTACTTATTCATCAGCTGAGGGGAGTGGGGGGGTGGGGGGTGGTGGTGGGGCGGGGGGAGGAATGGGGGGGTCGTAGGTGGTAATCAGCAGGTAGTTTCTTGCCCATGCTTGACCTGATGCCATGAGGCTTTATGGGGTCCAGAGTTAATGATGAGGACTCCCAGGGCAACTCCCTCCCACCCTAATACCACTGTGCCACCACCTCTGGTGGGTCTGTCCTGCTGGTGGGACAGGACATACGCAGGAATGGTGATGGTTGTGTCTGGGACATTTTCTGCAACATATAATTCTGTAGTATGCCTGTGTCAGGCTGTTGATTCACTAGTCTGTGGGGCAACACTCCCAATTTTGGCATAAGCTGCCAAATATTAGGAAGGAGAACCTTGCAGGGCAGACAGGGCTGGATGTACCATTTTCGTTTCTGATGCCTAGGCTGATGCCAGGTGGTCTGTCCCCAGTTTTATTCCTTAGCAACTTTTCTGTAGCAGTTGGATACAACTAAGCGGCTAGCTAGGCCATTTCAGAGGATATTTAAGAGTCAACCACATTGCTGTGGGGTCTGGAGTCACATGTAAACCAGACCAGGTAAGAACAGCAGACTTCCCTCCCTAAAGGACATTACTGAATCAGATGAGATCTTACAACAATCGACAATGGTTTCATGGTCAATGTTACCGAAACTAACTTTTTAATTCCAGATTTATTCACTGAATTTAAATTCCACCAGCTGCCAAGGTGGGATTTGTACCCATGTCCCCAGAGCATTAGAGTGGGTGTCTGGATTACTGGTCCAGTGATATTACCACTACTCCAATGCCTCTATCATATTTGGTAAAGAAACAGCCATTGTGAGGAGTCACTTGGTGGGGCAGACATGTTTGTCTCCTTTAATCTTTAAAAGCTGTCTACAGAAAGAGAGACACGAAGAAAAGTCAGGAGCATCTATGCCTGAAAAATTTATGAAAGCTATAGCATCATAAGCACTCCAGGCCTGTTCCATTTTGGGTCCACCACAACAGCACACTGACCTCTTGGTGATGAGACTATAAGAAACTGACTGTGTGACCTGCAGAAGGTCCTCAAGAAAGTCCTGTAAATAACTTTGGCGTAGGACTTTGGCTGTTCTGTTCATCTAAACTGCACTTCAAGTGTGCAGATGACCATCCATCAGGCCTGCAACATACCTTCTCCAAAACAAGACAACCATGTGAATTACAAACTATTCCTTTTATTTATATAACTTGTAAAGGTATACTATTCTCTCCAACCATACTTTCCTTGAGTGTGTTTGTGTGTGTGACTGTGTGAATGGGTGTCGTAGTGTTAGATTTTGGTGTGAGTGCTTAAATAAACACTTTTTTAAAAACCCACAAAAACATGCTGCTGATTGTTCAAATCATCTACATACTCAGGGATTTTTAAAAAAAACACACGCACATCTTCCTCTCAAAAATTCACTGATTACGACAGTTGAAAGTGAACAGAGGTTTCAGCAGTTCTCTTTCACCCTCTCTATGACGTATCGTTCATGAGCTTTCAAATTGGAGTCAAGATAGTGGCCCTGCCAGCTCTGTGTTGTCATGAGCCACTAGCAGTCTAAAAAGAAACTGAAAAGTCATGGTCTGGTCATCATCAATGAGTACTGAGGGTCACCATGGTAACTCTGAGCATTCTGGATCATCAGTAGTACAAGAATTAATACTTTTCTCCTACACTGCCAACCTGCAAGCAAATAACCTAGAAAACCCTCTTTAAACATATAAATGTCCCACCTAAATAAAACCAAATCATGACTAAGACGTGACCAACACAATCCATCACCCCTCTGCCAAAACCAAATGGCAAGTGATGACTTTACACAACCAGAATATAGTGATTGCACCCAAGCATTTTGGCATGCTACTCCATAATACTACACAAACAGTAGCAAACTACTACACTCAGATTAATTTCCCATTTGTACCATGTATAAGATGCAAGTTTAATTTTTTAAGCATATACACAAAAAGATCATGTAACTCACTCACTAGTGACTTTGTTAGTCATGAACAATGCAGTTCTCTACATTCATAGAGTAAACACCATTTAAATATAAATACACTTTATATGTTTACCTTCACATGATTGTAGAGGAGTCATGTAACTCCATAAATATAGAACACCTTGTTGTTACTTTTCACTTATCGCACTTTTTTATTTAAAAGGAGAACATTTAGATTAGTATAGCTAAAGATGAAAAGCATTCAGATTACTGGCATGCTAACATTCTCTCTCAGTGCAGTCAAGTTATCCACCAAAACACGCTGTATTGGAAAAGATGAAGGGAATAGCAGAAAATAAACCTGAAATGAAAAGCATGATTTTCCCAGTAATAACATGGTTACAAACTCATCCTGCAAGCCTCCACTATTTGCATTATTCAATTACATCACACATTGTTCTCCTACAAAGGGAAAAAAGGGCAATAGAAAATAAACCTAAACGAAGCACAGATTGAAAGTGTGATGTGACAAACAATTTCACAATTATTAACACCTCCTGCCATCACACTCCAAACGCTTACTTCCATTTAGAGACTGAGTTAAATTGATTTCACTCTGACTGGACAGCATAAGGCCCATGCCTTGAAATATAATGGACTTGCTGTATTAAAAATGGTCCCACATCAACACCCAGTGGATATAAAATAATCACAGCTGTTCAGATAGTAAATTGTAATATATTTGCAAAAAATAAATAAAAGCATTACATTAAAAAAATAAAAGCATTTACATTATATTTCTTCCTCATTTTTTTTCTTTTATCTTTGTACAAGGCAATTTTGCAAGCTGTGTACATCCGAACCAAAATTCTACGAGGACCTACACTTATGTAACATCTTCTTTATTGTTAAATCCCAGAAGCCAAAAAAAAACCATTCTACACACTATAAGTAACAGGATTTCTGAAGAGGATATCCTGAAGGATGTTTACTAAGATGCAACAAAACATAGTTTGTGGACAAAATGATAAACATCAGCAGTCTGAGAGTAATGGTTTCAAAATTGTTTTTAAAACCTTTTGGTATTGTAATATGTAAATAAAATAAATGATTCAATCTTTTCACTATGTTAACGAGGATACATTTGATTGTCACATCAGTGGCCTAATATCCATCATCACCTCACTGTCTGCTATATGATATGAAAGCTGACCCACCTTTTATATATTTTAAAAATGGTTCTCTTCGTCACAGTCCTTGGCCGGTCACACTACACCCAGTGTAAACTGTTTAAAAAAAAGTCATCCTTAGGCCCAATTATTCAAATGGTCAGTGGAAGCTTCAGAATAAAAATGAGATTTATTGACCTTTTTGACCCTAAATCTGGTAAGGTCAGCCGGCAAGGTTTCAGGGGCAGTAAAATGCTGACCATCAGGAGTTGTCATGGCAACCTGTCCCTTGAGCAAGTTCTAAGTGTTTAGCACAACTTACAGTTTCTCCTCAGATCTGACCAGTTCAAATGGCCTGTACCAGCTGCCAGGGTTTCTGGGTAAATCCTATTCTGTTCAAATTATAACATTGCAGCTTTTCCAACCCACACCTTCTGCCAATAATCTCCACGTTTTAACTGTGTTTAAAAACAGTGTAATTTGTGCAGTGCAGGCTAGCCTGCCCAGTGCCAAACAGTAAAACATCACCTCAGTTATTCTGACACAGGGAAAATAAAGAGCTCGTTCACAACCCACAACTCACAAGCGATCTGGGTCAGAACGCGTTGTAGTAGAACAACAAGGTTTTTAACTTTTTTTTAGATATTGCTATGATGTAAATATTGAATAACAGAGCAGTCTTGAAATGTTAAAATAAACATGGAGTATATTTTTTCATAGCTCTATTAGATATGTGCTGCAAAACTGGCAAATGTTTAGCCACTTGCATACAACTTTGTATCCTGAATGGTTAAAAGGTCAACAGTGGAACCATGTAATCCAAGCAGTGCCAAAATGAGTCACTTTATTTGTTAACTATACCGCAACTTGTTTTACTTCAACTCATTCTGATTGAAACGGGTTCCATTCAGACAGAGTTTTAATTGATCGAAAATGAGGTGCTCCTTTACTTTACCATTGTTTGATTTGCGGGGAAAAAATCCTGCAGTTTTGGTGGAAGAATGTCACCATCTGCACAAGAATTGCACAACCAAGTTTAGCAAAATCAGCAAAAGATTCATGAACAGAGACTGTAGTCATATGAAAAGGAAAAAGAATTCAATACAAATGTCAAATCTATTTCCGTTCATTCATACTAAAAGGGTAGGGAATAAATATTTTATACAGTAGGTTCCATAGTAATTTCCATTGATGGTGGCCCTAGATTAATATCAACATATTCTGCCTGTAGTGTCGGGCGCCAGGAAACTAATGCTGTTTTTCATCAAACTGACTCTTGGGCTCTGACTGTCCTTCCCATGCAACCACAGAAGGTGCAACACTCCACCCTTTACTTCCCCCCTCCTCACTGTCCAAGGGCCCAAAAACTACTTTCAAGTGAAGCAGCATTTCACTTGCACTTCCCTCAATTTAGTCTACTGCATTCGCTGTTCCCACTGCGGTCTCCTCTATGTTGGAGAGACCAAACGCAGACTGGGTGACCGCTTTGCGGAACACCTTTGGTCTGTCTGCAAGCATGACCCAGACCTCCCTGTCGCTTGCCATTTCAACACTCCACCCTGCTCTCATGCCCACATGTCTGTCCTTGGCCTGTTGCAATGTTCCAGTGAAGCTCAAACTGGAGGAACAGCACCTCATCTCCCGATTAGGCACTTTACAGCCTTCCAGATTTAACATTGATTTTAACAACTTCAGATCATGAACCCTCTCTTCCATCCCCACCCCCTTTCCGATCCCCCTTTTTTCTAATAATTTATATATTTTTTAATACATTTTTCTTTTCCCACCTATTTCCATTATTATTTTTAAATGTATTTCCATCCATTGTTTTAGCTCCACCTTTTAGCCTATTTCGATCCCTTCCTCCCACCCCACCCCCACTAGGGCTATCTGTCACTTGCTCCTCTTACGTTCTGCCCTTAATGTCACCATTAGCACATCCTTTAGCTAATATCACCACCGTCAACACCCCTTTGTCCTTTTGTCTATGACATCTTTGGCAATCTCTTCTTTGCCTCCACCTATCACTGGCCCTTTATCCAGCTCTACCTGCCCCATCTCCCATCAAACAGCTTATATTCCACTTCATTTCTACTCTTCTTTAGTTCTGATGAAGAGTCATACGGACTCGAAATGTTAACTCTGTCTTTCTCTCCACAGATGCTGTCAGACCTGCTGAGTTTTTCCAGCTATTTTTGTTTTTGTTTTTCTTTCTGATTGTAGCTGCCCCTGCCTAGCTGATGAGCAAGGGGCATTTAAAATAAGGCAAATTGCTTACACTTCCAGTCATGATCCCCACTGGGGAACTGTAAACCAAAATAACCAAATTTAACGTTATGACCAGGTGAGGAGGGGTCGAATGTCTCCCTTCTTTTCCCATTCTCACAAAAATTCGATGCTCCTCTTTCTGTCTCTGTCTGCTTTCTCTTATGTCTGCATCTGTACCTTTACCCTCCAGCTCTTCTGTTTATTAACTCTCACTTTGTCTGCAGCTTTCCTTTGTGTCTACTAGCCACATGGCTTCTTTCTTAATTTTCTTCCTGTTGGTACTGCTTCCAGGTCAAGGGTTACAAGATCACATGGACCAGTATTTCTTACTATCCAAGAAAATTGCAATTGATCCCTTTACAATTGATGCAAACTCTTAAAAGTCCTTTTCAAACATTCTTAAAAACAATTACAAATTCCACGGACGGTTTTAAGAAATCATAAATTTTCCTTATTGTACTGCTTCCAGGTCAAAGTTCATCGCACTCCTCTGATCCCACTGCCTTCCCACCATGTTGTGACATTTGCCTTGAATAGGCAAGCAGGACACCCACAAATAGAAAGTGGAGTCTTACTTTAAACATGTAGTTCTGGTCCGATTATGCCAATATACCCGATCTGCTGTTTGAGTTGAATGGCCAACTGGGGGAGATTCCCAATCAAACAGACTTGTCAGTGGCTGGATCATGAACCAGAAAAGGTCCAGACAGTGAGTTTGAAAGTTGTATTTTAGGTTTCCTATTGTGGGTCTGGAGGGACAGGTCTGGTCCTCTGCACCTCACAGGAAAGCCTTAAGCCTCCTTATCAGACCCTTGAAACCCCTCCTGTTCTTTGCCCACAGCATTCTACCCCTTCAGCTGCTGTTAAGATCCTTCCCCCACCTCCCCACTAATTACCAAGGACCATTCACATAGGCCCCTGGCTGTGGACCACTGGGGCCTGCCAGCCAGGTAGTCAATTTTACTGGGGGCTGAGTGGGACCCTGCAGAAATTCATTCAAATAAGGCCTTACCATTAAGATCAGTGAAGCTTCCAGACACCTGCCTTGGCCAGGTTAGTCCCTTGCTACTGGGATGCTCTGTATAAATTGTGGACATCAAATAACAGTGAATCGACAAGAGTTTCTTTTTTACGTAAGGATTTTAATAAGAAGATTTGTTTTAGGAACCATATAACTTCAACGTAGTGTGTCAACTACTAATAACCCTACACTGAATGTCAAAAAAGACACAGCACATTTTCTGGTTGCCATATGCCTGCCTGTGCTAGGGTGGAGTGGATCACCTGAGCCAGGGAATCGGGCTGAATCTCCACCCATTTTACACTGTCTATTATCCTCAGCTGAATGCAAGGCTGCCCAAAGTGGTGTCAACCAAAAATAGGCAAAGACCTCATTTCAATATGAGATTCAATGGAAATTAGCGCAGGCGCAACTCCTCAATTTTCTCACAGCGAATGCAGTGCATATTGAGGTCACCAACAGAAAACAGATAAACATGTTCTGGGTTGACAGAAGATGCTTAAAGGGAAATCACCTTATTTGGCGAGTAGATGGAAGGGGTCTTTAACTTTAGACTGACGTATAAATTAATCCTGCAACTTGTTTTTGACATTTTGCTTGTTTTTGGAAGTTTTTTTCTCAGGTTTTTGCCAGGGATTTATGGTTGCTTTCATCAAAATTCTGCTTTTTTATGCCTCAGTCTTATTCCTAGCTATCACAGGAACTTGGGCAATGTCAGGCAATTCCAAGTGCATAGATACATCAAGCAAGTCACTGATGCATTTTTTGCCAAGGCCTTAACAGAGACATTGTGAGGAGCTCTGAGCACCTCCACCAATGACTGCGCCATGGCCGCCTTTTGCAAGGGGATTCTACAACTTACTCAATCGTCCAGTTGTTCTGCAGCCATCTAAAACGCACATGAATTTGCAGTCTGCACCCAAGGGGTGAAAGGTTCTGGAGCAAATGGTCGCACATTCGTGCTCTTGGATTGCTTGAGTGGGCAGAAATGCTTCAGAGGCCCAACTCCAAGTTTGTCAATGGAGCCGTGTCTGACCCATCTCCCGTGCCTCTGCCCTGATCACTTTCCCTCCCTCCCAGAGGCATGATAGGGTCCCCCTTGCCCTCATTTTTCACCCCACCAGCCTCCTCATTCAAAGAATGATCCTCCGCCATTTCCGCCAACTCCAGCATGATGCCACCACCAAACACATCTTCCCATCAGAATTCCATAGGGACCATTCCCTCTGGGACACCCTGGTGCACTCCTCCATCACCCCTAACACCTCATCCCCTTCCCACGGCACCTTCCCATGCAATCGCAGAAGGTGCTACACCCGCCCCATTACCTCCTCCCTCCTCACCGTCCAAGGGCCAAACACTCCTTTCAGGTGAAGCAATGCTTCACTCACACTTCCATCAATTTGGTCTACTGCATCCACTGCTCCCAATGTGACCAAACGCAGACTGGGCGACCCCCTTCTATTCCATTTATTATCCTCTTTTTTCCCCCACCACCACCCTCTTTCCCATCCCATCCCCTACAGTGCCATCTGTCACTTGTTCCATGATGTTCTTTCACACAATGCTACCCTTGTTCTGCTACTATCACATTCTGCTTTCTTACCTTTACGCCACTATCAGCACCTTTTTTAGCACTAACCACTACCATTAACACTCCCTGTGTCCTTTAGTTCATGACATCTTTGTCAATCCCTCCTTTGTCCCCACCTATCGCTGGCCTTCTATCCAGCTCCACCTGCCCCACCCTTACTTAAATAGTGTAAATGTCATCACAGTTCCACTTCTCGTCAGCTCTGAAGAAGTTTGACACGTTAACTCTGTTTCTCTCTCCACAGATGCTGCTGGACCTGCTGAGTTTTTCCAGCATTTTCTGTTTTTGTTTCAGATTTCCAGCATCCACAGTATTTTGCTTCTATCTAAGATATTTAGTAGCTTGTCTCCCTCATTGATAAACACCTTACGCCCATTGTATTAGAAGGGTTTTGACCTCTTACTGATTGTGCGCAGTCAGGGATAAACCAGAACGTTAGACACTTACAAAGACAGTTTTGCTTCTGGCTGTCAGGCACCAAAAAGCAGGAGAGTGATGTTACAGCAGATGAGTGAGGTAAAATCCCATATTATTCAATGTATAATAATTACCAGCTCTGTCTAGTCAATTCATTGAAAAAGGACAAAATGTTTACTGTTCCAATTTTTTTAATGTCCAATTATATAGGAAAGAACAAAGAATCGACAAATGTCTTTAATATGAATGGGCTGTTTGATAAAGCCTTGACACATCTTGCTCATGCTTTTGAGCAACCCATTAATACAGAACCAGAAGGGCTGGGTGATAGCATTCAAATAACATGAATTCATGGTCTGATGTATTATGCTAAAGTAGCGAATTCCTGAGCAAACATGAACAATCCAATCCTAAACTCTTTTATAAAGGGGTGACCATAAGACATGATATAAATTCCTGATGTTGATGAATTGGTGAAAAATAGATAAAGAACTATTTTATCACCTGGACAGAACAGAGAACGAGAAAAAAATGTTGCCTCCTCACCAGTCTATTCCAGTGATTGGTGCCCATTAAACAATAGTGGAAAATCAATAAATCATTAACAAAATCACAATAGTTGACAATGCTGCTAATTGTCCTGGATCTAAATCATAGTCATGGAATAATACCCAAGAAAAACAATTTTAGTTATTCTGGATTAGATTGAGGGAAGTAAAAGTGACAGAGATAGGATTCATCTTTTTTTTAAAAAGGGGACTGTGAACACCAGTTAAAAGAAAAGATATATTCTGACACTTGTTGAAAAATATTTGCTCTCTGTGTATTATCCATAGGAGGCACTGTAGCAAGTCACCGAGGCTCCTTCGAGATCAGTTACCAATATCCAATCTCCATCACCTTGGAGGATGAGGGTAGCAGGTGTATGGGATGGTCACCACTTCCAAATGCTCCTCCAACTCTTTCCTGACTTGATGTATAGCCCCCTTTCTTCATCACTGCTGAATCAAAATCCTGGAATTCCCTGGCTAACAGCTCTAAGGTAGTGCCTTCGCCATATGGACTGCGGTAGTTCAAGAAAGCAGCTCACCACCACCTTCTCAAGGGCAAACAGGGATGGGCAGTAAATGCTGGCACTTGCCAGCAGTGCCCATAGCCCAGGAATAAATAATTTTCTAAAAAATATATATATAACATCTCATTCAAAATGATGGCCATGCAGTACTCTTTCATTACTGCACTGGAATATCAACCAAGTTGACACAAAAAGCTCAAAAAGAACCAAGAGCTGTCACAATAGCTGATAATAGAAGATTTCATATGAAAAGAAAAAATATGCAGTCATTCTCACCCCTCCCTTCTTTTGTTCTACTCATTCTTTATTATTCTTTCTTAATTCCCTTGTTGTGTACAATGGCTTTAATTTTATTTCTTTTCCTGCCTTTTATTTGTTAGATTTTCACAGGTCTCCCCTCTTTTCCTGAAGATTTTGCCTCATGCAGCCACATGTGTCTACAAGCCAATGTCCAAATGACTAATCTTCATGAATAAACCTACACAGTGATTGTTGACAGGGTATTTCACTGTTGAGGGACAAAAGGGTGGATCTGACCTTGTCCTGATCTTGATGTGTGCACTTGCACACTAACAGTGATTGTGATCTCATTAAATCATATGAATAGTCATTTGGCAGTAAAGAATTTGAGTATTACTTAAAAAAGATGTGTTACCAAAGCTTTTTGTCTTGTATTCATCAGGACAGACGCAAGAATGCCAATTTTCAAAGGGAGCAACTATTTATACTGCATGAGATTGGTTGGCAAGTCAACTCTAACTAGTCAGGGTGTGGCCACGGGGAATGCACTGGGGAACTATTGTTCTCCCAATGCTTTTGTTTAATTCAAAAAAGGCGCAATACCCGGACATATTCCTTTTACCTGCAGGTGCATTTTGAGCTAATATGCGAGTGAAGGCTGCAAATAAGGAGGCAATTGGCAAATTAGCCTTGAATGCAAGAGGGATTTGAGGTTAGGATTTAACTGTCTGTGCAGTTGACTGAAGCCTTTGTCAGACCTCACATGAGGATTTGTTTGGCCTGCTCAACTCCTTTTCAAGGGTTGGAGCAGACCTTGCACAAAGGGTTTGCAACCAACGTGCTTCAGATATCATTGAAGGACCAGAGTTTTGGTGCATGAGGTGAGAAAGAGTAGAATAGCCCTGTGTGCTGGACTGTGCCGAGGACTGACAAGCTATCCATGTGAAGCATTAGCAGCTCTAACAGGCCTCTGCGGGGTCCATGAAGGCAAGATGTTTACCTTGCCGGGGTGTCCACAATGAAGGATCACAATCTCGCCACTGATGCTAAGGCTAGAGTAATGCTAGGACTGAAACTTGTAGGAGTCTCTGCCATTGGAGGGTCCGGAGTAGTTGCAACTCAGCAACCCATAGTGCAGCTACTTGAGGCACTCTCAGTGAGTGGACTCCAAAGTAACCTTGAAAGTTCTAGCATGATAAAGATGTTAAGGTGAGCAGTAATTGGGGGCAGTAACATGATCTTCCCTCAGCAATGCGCATGGAGGAGCGATCTCAAAGGACCAAATGTCAGGTTTGCCCCCTTTTGGGAGTAGGTGTGAGGGTGGCATGAGTGCATCCCTGCCAAGATTAGATTGGATATTGCTTGCTAGTTGCCATGCACACAGACTTTGTGAGGGCTTGGGAAAATCTCTATTCTATTTACAGGTGCCTGCGGTCGGGGGAGAATGGAGTGCCGTGCAGGTTCTAATGTGCGTGTTTAGCGCCAGGGCTCTACATATTAGCAGTTTGGCGCTTGCAAAGGATCAAACTACCAGCAGGGCAGACATTAAATAGTGAAATTTAATTCAGCTCTCATAAATAAGGTACATTAGAGAAAAGAATAATGCCTGTAACCAAAAAGGAGCTGGGACCTTCCAGACAGAGGATAGAAAACCAAAAAGTTAAAGAAATGTGTCAGCAGCTTACTCTGCCTGGAATATGGTAGCTATCAGTTGCACGGGCCTGTCTGCTGCATCATAGCCCTGCTATGGACTCTGCATGTGGTGACATCCTGGCCCTCGTCAGCTCCATCCCCTTCACCGTCTTCATCATCGGTGGAGACATCTTGGTCCTCCATGTCTCCCTCAGCTAAGACATCCCCCCTGTGTTATGCAGGGTGCAGCAGACAACAACCGGGATACTGTCTGTGATGAGTATTGGAGGGCCCTGTCTGAGTGATCCAAATATCTCAACCTCATCTTCCCGGGGCCTATTGTCTACTCAATCATGGATCTGGTGGAAGCATGTGCAGCTCTCTTCAGCTTCACTCTGCAGAAGCGAACTGCGTCACCAGCCAGATCTTCTGGGGATATCCTTTGTCCCCAAGGAGCCAGCCCTGCAATCACCGAGGTCCTTCAAAAGCCTATGGCATCTCGGAGTGGGTCAGAATGTCATGGGAGCTCCCTGGGAACCAAACAAAAACTTGCATGATTTGCCTATTGTGATCACATATGAGTGGCATGTTCAAAGAGTGGAATCTTTTCCTATTGATGAATGTGACTGGCTGTTGCCAGGGAGTTCACAAGGCCACATGTGTACAGTCAATAACCCGTTGAGCTTCTGGGAAACTTGTGATTGCTGCAAAACCCATAGATCTTGCATCCTGGCTTTTGGGATCCAGGAACAATTGTACAAATTGGTGCGCTCTCCTGAACAGGGCATCTGTCAACTCCCAGATGAACGTATGTCTGGCTGACTGGGAGATGTCACCCAGTGCAGCTCTGGAAGGAACCACTGGCAAAGAGGTTTAAGGCATCAGTGACCTTTAATGCTACTGGAATGGGATTGTCTCCAAATCCTTGCAGCTTCAGGTCATCATGGAGAAGCTTCCATATGTCTGCAACTGGATTCTGGGGCATTATAATGTGCCTCCGGCATTGACTTTCGCTCATTTGGAGATACCTGCACCACATGCAATACACCCCTGGTTAGCCATTGCTCGCCATTGCAGTGGACCCTGTTCACCTGCACCTTCTTGAGGCCTTGCTGCCTCTTGCTCCTCCTGGCCCTGTGCCAACTTGTGACAGGCCTTCCTTCTCCTCATCTGGATGAGAACTGGTAGAAAGGCAGGGTGGTCTGCCGCTTGCATCATCTAGGCCTCAGCGGATCTGTGAACGAATTGAAGTAATGAACCTAGTGAGCATATTCTTTACAGGTTTGCCTCCACCTCAGAGCCACCAAGCCAATGCTAAGTGATGTACCTGGCTTCCATCTAGGCTTGGCATCCCCATTCCACCCCTTGTAGGTGAAGGACATGCTGGAGGACCTGAGACGGGTGCTCCTCCTGTTCATATATGACTGTGCAGGGAGACATTGCTCTTTGACCGAGGTGATGAGAGCCATGTGCAAGAACCCTCTCTCTGACACTATCCAGCTTGCCTCCACTACCCTCAAACATTAGACATAGGACTTAGGAGCAGGAGCAGGCCATTCAGCCCTTCGATCCTGCTCCTCCATTCAATAAGATCATTGTTGATCTGATTTTGGTCTCAACTCCATTTTGCCGTCTGCACCGCCCCCCCTCCCCCCCACCCCAACCCCCCACCCACCCCCCCCCCCAACATTTGACTCCTTTGTCTATCAAAAACCTCCCTAACTCTGCCTTGAATAAATTCAATGGGCTGAATCATCCCAGATTTGCACCGTGTGGTAGCAGGCAAGAAAGAGGATATTTCAACCATCGGCTGCAATGGTGGCTCCTCACGCCGTATTGTTCCAATCCCACTGCATTCATGCATTCCTGGGAAACATGCCGTTTTGATAGCGGAAGAGCTACAATTTGACTGCCACATCACCACCTCACTGCTTTATCATTCCAAGGACCACATTTAAAGTACAGTCACATGCCTGCCTCTCAGTGCTTCCAGCCCAGGAGCACGGCAAAGAAGACATGGCCCCAAAAGGCAAGAAGACCATGGCAACACTGCCCCCACCTCCCCCACCCCCCCACCACCCCTCCAGCCCACCCCTCGCCGGTTTAGTGACGCATCCCTCAAGCACCTTTTGGACATTGTGGAGGCCCTTTGTGATGTCCTCTAGCCCCCAGTCTGGCCGCAGGAAGGGCAGCAACATTCCACCCAATGATCCAGTATCCACTGCTTCCTCGGGAAGAGAGTGCCACATACTAATGACCCTTTGATTGAGAAAAAAAAAATCTCCTCATCTCCTTCTTAAAAGGTGGCCCTGTTCTTCTTTAATTGTGTCCCCTGGTTCTAGTCTCTCCCAAAATTGGAAACATCTTCCCAGTATCTACCCTATCAAGTGCCCTCAGGATGTTATATGTGTCAACTAGATCACCTCTCATTCTTCTCAACTCCAATGGATATAGGCCCAACTTGTTCAACCTTTCTTCATAAGGTGAGCCCTTCATCTCAGGAGTGAACCCTATCCAAACTGCTTCTAATGCAATTATATCCTTTTTCAAATAAGGAGACCAAAACTGTACACAGTATTCCAGATGTAGCTCATCAATACCCTGTAAAGCTGCAGTAAAACTTCCCTACTTTTATATTCCATTTCCCTTGCAATAATTGGCAACATTCCATTTGCCTTGTTGTACTTGCATACTAACATTTTGTGATTCATGTACCTGGACACCCAGATATCCCTCTCTACCATCAAGTTCTGCAATCTCTCTCCATTTGACTAGTACACTGCTTTTCTATTCTTCCTGCCAAAGTGGACAAGGTCACATTTTCCAAAATTATACTCCATCTGCTAACTTTTTGCCCATTCATTTAATCTGCCTATATCCCCTTGCAGACTCTTTACCTCCTCTTGATATCTTACCTTCCTCCCGATCTTGGTATGGTCGGCAAATTTTATAACGATAAAATTCGGTCCCTTCATCCAAATCATTGATGTAGATTATAAATAGTCGAGGCCCCAGAACTGATCCCTGTGGCACTCCACTAGTTACAGCTTGCCAACCCGAAAAATACCCATTTATCCCTAATCTCAGCTTCCTGTTAGCCAACCAATCCTTTATCCACACTTATATGTTACTCCCTACAAAATATAATCTTATCTTGGAAAGTAACTTTTGACGTGGCACCTTATCAAATGCCGTCTGAAAATCCAAGTACACCACATCTACAGGTTCCCCATCATACACCTTGGTTGCTACTTCAAAAACTCTAATAAATTAGTTAAACATGATTTCCCTTTCACTAGTCCATTTTGACTTTGATCAAATTTAGATTTTCTGAGTCTCCTGCTATAACCTCCTTAATAATGGATTCTAGCAATTTCCCTATGACAGATGCTAGGCTAACTAGCCTGTAGTTTCCAGCTTTCTGTCTCCCTCCTTCCTTGAGTAAAGGTGTTACATTAGTCATTTTCTAGTCCATTGGAACCTTTCCAGAATCTAAGGACTTTTGGAAGATCATAATCGATACATCGACTATCTCCGCAGCCACTTCTTTTAAGATCCTAGGATGCAAGCCATCTAGACCTCGGGACTTGCCAGCCTTTAGGTCTAATAGTTTTCCCAACACTTTTTCCATAGTGATAGTGATTGTTTTAAGTTCCTCCCTCCTGTTTACCTCTTGATTTTCAAATATCTTTGGGAAGTTTTCTGAGTCTTCTACAGTGAAGACAGACACAGAATACTTGTTCAACGCTTCTGCCATTTCCTGCTTTCCATTCTCGAGAGGACCAAAACCTGCTTTAGTTACTCTTTTCCTATTTAAATACTTGTAGAAACTCTTACTATCTGCTTTAATGTTGCTGGCTAGCTTTCTCTCATACTCTTCTTACTGTCTCTTTATTATTTTTTAGTCAATCTTTGCTGGTTCTTAAAATTAGACCAATCTTCTGACTTACTACTAGTCTTTGCAGATTTGTACAGAGTTTCTTTCAACTTCGTACTATCATTACCCTCCTTATTCAACAATGGACAATGCATCCTCCTTAAAGAGATTTTCTTTCTCACTGGGATAAATCTTTGCTGAGAGTTATTAAATATCTCCGTAAAAAGTCTTCCACTGCGTCTCTACTGTCCTACATTTTAACCTAGTTTCCCAATTCACTTTAGCTAGCTTTGTTTTCATACCCTTATCATTATCAGTATTCAGGCTTAAAACACTGGTTGTGGACTCACATTTCTCCCCTTCAAACTGAACATGAAATTCTATCATGTTATGATTGTTGTCACCTAGAGGCTCCTTTACTGTCAGGTTATTGATTAGTCCTGTCTCATTGCTCATTACCAGGTCCAGAATAGTTTGCTCCCTGGTTGACTCTAGAACATACTGCTCTAAGAAATTATCCTGAATACACTCTATGAACTCATGTTCAAGATCACCCTTGCCAATTTGATTCACCCAATCTATGTGTAGATTACTCACCCGTGATTATTACAGTACCTTTCTTCCATGCCCCATTTAACTCTTTCTCTGTACCTATCTACCATGTAACTATCATTATGGGGGCTATAAACAATAATAATCCCTAAGCAGAACCTCTTTCCTTGTATATACAAGTGACCTCTTGCCTTCATTATTTCTTATCTCTGCCCAATCTAATGTTACATCTCGCTCTTTCAAGCCAAGATCATCTCTCATGACCACACTAACGACTAATTAACAGAGCCACTAGCTTCCTATCTTTTCAAAATGTTAACTAGCCTTCAATATTCAGGTCCCAACCTTTGTCACCCTGCAGTCGTGTCTCTGTAATGGCTATCAGGTCATACATATTTATTTCGATCTGTGTTAACAATTCATTGTTTTATTACGAATGTTGTGCACATTCAAAAAAAAAGAGCCTTTAACTCTGCCTTTTCACCAGTTTTGTACTCCATGGCCCTATCTGCTGGTGCACTCTTAAGTTTGTACTTTCTGTCCTTTCCTGCCACAATCCAGTAACATTACTCAAATTGCTACCCTGCTCTGTTACACCATTGTTTCCCTTTGATTTGCTACATCTCCTCCCTCATCCCTTGCCCCCACTATTTAGTTTAAAGCCCTCTCTATCACTTTAGTTCTACAATTCACCATGGTCCCAGCATAATTCAGCTGAAGACCATCCCCACGAAACAGCTCCCACTTTCCCCAGTACTGATACCAATGTCCCATGAACTGAAACCCAATTCTCCCACACAAGTCCTTGAGCCACGCATTCATCTGCCTAACCTTATTCACCTATGCCAATTTACTTATACCTCAGGTAATAATCCAGAGATTATTACCTTCGAAGTTCTGCTTTCTAATTTGGCCCCTAGCTGCTTATAATCGCTAAGCAGAACCTCTTTCCTAGTACTATCTATGTCTTTGGTCCCAACGTGGACCATGAAAACTGGATTCTCCCCCTCCCACTGCAAGTTCCTCTCCAACTCCAAGCAGATGTCCCGAACCCTGGCACCGGGCAGGCAACCCAGCCTCGGGACTCTGTGATAGAACTGTGTCTATCCCTCTGACTATACTGCCCCCTACTGCCACTACATTCCTAATAACTCCACCTGCTTGAATGGCTTCCTGTACCATGATGCCATAGTCAATTTGCTCATCCAACTTGCAGCTCTCCCTTACATCCACAAAGGCTGCCAGAAACTTGAACCTGTTGGACAATTGCAAGGGCTGATGCTCATCCACTTTTACCTTCTGGGTCCCCATACCTGCCTCACTTGCTGTCACACCCTCCTGTCCCTGACCATTGACCAAATCAGAAGACTCTAAGTTAAGGCCCCCTGGAAAAAGAGTATTCAGGTAACTTTCCCCTCTCTGATGCAGCTCAGTGTCTGTAGTTCTGCCTCTAGCTCAACAACTCTAAGCTGAAGCTCCTCAAGCTACAGGCACTTACTTCAGATATATTTGCTCAGGATCACACTGGCGTTCAGGAACTCCCACATTCTGCAGTTGCAACGTACCACCTGTCCTTCCCCATCTTTATTATGCATTAATTAATTTATTTTCTAAATTAATTTATAATTAATATACCCTACTACTCCCAATAAGCTTTACTACTGCCAGTAAAGTTTACTAATGCTAATAAAACCTTACAATTACTAATAAAGTACCTGAATTTGAAAAGAAAAACTAGCATAATACTCTCCAACCAATCACTTACTTGTTTCCCTATGACATCAGACTTTGATGTTTTCAGAATGTGGTTGGTCTACAAACTTGACCCAGCTGCTTTTCACCTCTCACTGCTCTCTCTCGCTCCCCTCTCATGCCGCTTTTCAACCTCTTGCCGCTATTTTCACCTTTCAAATCCAGCCACTCACTCTCTCCTCCCACGCCTCTTTTCAACTCTCGAGACTCGATGGATTTACCTATGAGTCAGGAAGCAAACCTGCTGTCATGTGGCCTTCACCATAGTGAAGAGAACACAGCTGAGTGTGATTCTCACCCAGTTGCCTCATGATTATTAGGGTGTGCCTTTAGGCAGACAATTGTGCTGAATTTGAATTCCAACCGCCCAAAAAGACCCTCCTCCCATTTCAAAAGATCACACTTCATCCTCCAGGTCAGGTTAAATAAATGGTGCATGTCACCTTTCAAACTTGTTCCATCGCCTTCTACCCTCCCCCATCACTGACTAACTTTCCTCCATTACCCTTGACTCACCCCAACAGAACCATTCCTCTCCCCTCTGTTACCCTTGCCCCTATTACCATCCACCTCCACATGCCTTTCCCTCCCATCTGAGCCTACACCCATCATCATCCCCATGCCCACCCTGACCATTCTTCCCATTATCTGAACCACCTGTTTTGTCCACTTGCTGCCCCTCACCACCACCCACCCCCCACCGCCCCTGAAACATTCACCTACCCGACTATCACCCTACCATATACCACTCCCCCCCTTTCATTGTGACTGGTCCCTCCACTGCCCAGTACTCTCAGTTCAACCACCAGGACCCCGCCGTCAGCATCACCCACCCTGCCCTCTAGGACTACCTATCTCCAAGCATTCTTTCTCAGAAACACCCACCTTTCCCAACCCAGCCACATGACCCTCAGACCCAACAGAAAAGATCCTTTCCTCCATCCCATACCGCTGCGCCCTCTCATTTCATCTCCTCCTCCTTCCCCAGACACCCTCCTGCCCTTCACCCCTTCACTTGCCTCCCTTGTCCAGTCTCAACTCCACCCTTCCACCCCCTCCCACCATCCACCTGCCTCCCATGTCCAGCCTGCGCACAGCTTATGCCACCAGCACCCGATATAAGTCAATTTGTGAGCAGCCCCCAAGAAAGCAAAAGCAGCATTTATGCACCTTGAAGTCCAGGAGGAAGTCAAGCTTGCCAGGTGCATGCCACTTATATACAATCGTAAAAGCAAACGTTCTAATTTCTTGCCAGCAGGAAGCTTAATTTGGAGAGGGATCTTAATTCCAGCAAGGTGGCCTTTTAATGTGCATGCAAGACATGCTGATGTATGCAAAAGAGTTTCCCGACATTGGGCGTCAGGAAACTTGACCCACATTTAACCTGCCTTTTACGTCCCGAGAACATAATTCCTCCAATTCATCCCAACCTCAGGGAACTAATTTCTGGTCTCACACCAAATAAGTTCCCCCATCTGCCACACTCCACACTGGTGGCAGGACTGGAAGAATCCGCTGTTTCGCTTTGTATATCTCTTCATGGATCTTGGAGGCTCTGTTGTATCCCATAAATCACCTCAGTTTTATACCAATATCTCTTGTACTTAAATTTCCATCTGAAACTTGAATAAATTATTTATTTAGGGAGCAATGGTGGGGACATTTTCACCAAACTGTGGATGGTGCCAATAAACTCAGCAATTAAAGAAAGATTGACTGAAGCAGACACTTTCGATGGCTATTGTTTTTCAAGAGAGAACCTGAGTTTTCTTTCTGTTCTTCTGAAAGATGTAATAAAAGCCCCATTGAATGAGCACCAAGAAATCCAGATGTTCGAGAAATAATCATAAATGTTGATGATGTTAAATAGCTGCCAAGAAATCCAGATGCCTAAGAAATATTTAGTGGAAATCATTAAAAAAAAAGTTTGTGGCTTTTAGTTTCAATGGACTGTTGGATAATGTTTTCATTTCTGCTTGTTACACGGACTCATCTCATGGAGTAATATTACATTGGCTGCACAGTGTTATTGTGCAGCTGGGAAGCTCACACAAAAGCTATCAATGGCTAAGTCCTTCCACAAGACAATTAGCCAAATCTAAGTATATATAAACATACAAAGAGATTTTTAACACAAAGAAAACCACAAAAAAATGAAACTGATATGCAATTATAAATTCTGTTGAGAATTAAAGGGCATTACCAATACTGTGTGCCTAATGTTGAAGCCATCTAGCTTGAGGTTATAATGTCAGACTGCGCAAATGTTGAAATTCTTTCAGAATGAAACACCAATGAATATGACATAAAATATTTTTTTAATTACAGGCCGTGGCCATATTCATTAGTTCACAAATACCTACTCAAAAACTGATCAGAATGACAATCATTCCTAAGCTATAATCTTTGGAGCATCACACGATTAAATTTTGTTGAATTGTTTAAACTATGAATTAAAGATATTCAATTCTTCTCTGACGTGGGATTAAGGGAAAGGTCAGGGGAGTGGGACTAAATGACGAGATCTTTCAAAGAGCTGGCACAAGCTCAGTGGACTGAATGGCCTTCTTCCATGCTGTATGATTGTATGTTATGTTACCAAAATAACTTCTTAAACAAATTCACCAAACGCACAGTTCAGGAACAGGATTAGGGGCTTGGGTAGGTGTGGCTCAACACAACTTGAAGAATAGCTGCTGCACACTTGAAGATTTTTTTTTTTTACTTATGTTGCATAGTGCCACCTCTTGCAGTGGTTATTGAGCTAGCTGAAGCACTCAAAAAAGAAATGGACAGATCGCTGATTCGAGAAGGAGTCAAGGGATGTGAGATTAACAGTATGGCAAAAGGAAGTTGAAACTAATCATACAATCATAGAGGTCTACAGCACAGAAAAAGGCCCTTCAGCCCATCAGGTCTGAGCCAGTCAAACAAGTACCTAACTATTCTACTCCCATTTTCCAGGACTAGGCCCATAGCCTTGTATGCCACTGTGTCGCAAGTGCACATCCAAATACTTCTTATATGTTATGAAGGTTTCCTCCTCTATCACCTTTTCAGGCAGCGAGTTCCAGACTCACACCACCCTCTGAGTGAAAAAATTCTTCCTCACATCCCCTCTAAACCTCCTGCCCCTTACCTTAAATCCATGCCTCCTGGTTATTGATCCCCCCACCAAGGGGGAAAGTTCCTTCCTGTCTACCCTATCTATGCCCCTCATAATTTTATACACCTCAATCATGTCCCCCCTCAATCTCCTCTGCTCCAGGGAAAATAACCCCAGTCTATCCAATCTCTCCTCATAACTAAATCTCTCCAGCCCAGGCAACATCCTGGTAAATCTCCTCTGCACTATCTCTAGTGCAATCACATCCTTCCTATAATCTGGATTCCAGAACTGCAGGCAATCAGCGCAGATCCTGGAGAGACTTTTATTTTTCCTGCATTCTTACACATGTTATTTTTGCGATTGTCTCATATGTTAAAAATGTTGCATGAAAAGTAAAGATGTTTTGTGGTTTCAATTCAAATGAGTTTTTGAGTAGAGGCTGACTTCAAGTTAAAATAAGATGCCTTCTTTTTAAATAATAGACAGAGCTTATTAAGGGCAAATTGTTTGACTTGCCACTGTTAAGCCCATCATAAAAAAAATGCAATAGTTTTAATATGCATCTTTAATGTGCTTTTTAACTAGAATCATCCATCAAAGCTTCCACATGAAGGCTTGATATTCTTTTTCATTGGACTGAAGACTGTGGTGACCTGTAGTTAAAGATATAGTGTCATAAATCAAATCTACATATCCCATTTAACCACTTTTTTGGTGTCGTTAAAGCTCTTCACAGTCAAAACAATTCTACCAAAAATAATTTGTGAGCTTTCTCAGAAGAAAGGCAGACAAGAGCTTTGCCCCAACCACCGACATCTTAATATATTTAAATGACTTTTCCTGAGAAATTAATTTATCTACTTAATTGATCGACTTGAAACAGATAAATAATATTTAAAATAATTCTGTTAATCAATAATTAATATTGAATTTGTTTAAGACGCGTGGCAGTAAATTGCAACTGTTTTCCCTTAAAACTCTGTATTCGTTGAGTACACGTTTTTCGTCATTTTTTCACACGTACTAGCAGTACGTGAGGCTCCTTGCTGCCAGCACTTATTCAAAGTATTTTGGCTATAATGCGAAGGATGAATGGAATATAAATGTGATCATTAATGTGGCATAAATCCACTGTTCAGTGTTGCTGTTTCCATACTGATTTTGTTTTCATTGGGATTCCAGCAAACCAGTAATTTGGTGCAACATGCAAATAAGAATCGTATTAAAAATGGAAATGGAACAATCAAAAAGTATGCTAAAGCATGTCTGTATGGATAATGGTGAGGTTTCATGTTGGTATAACACAGTGTGCTCTTTATGGTCAGAGCATGTCAGGATCCTTATTCTGCATCTACTGAGCTGGCATTACCAAGTCCAAAGAGAAGGCAATGTTGTTTCTCACTGATGTCTCTCAGCGACCAGAAAACTGAAAATGTTGGAAAAGACTAACATTTTATATTAATGGAGAGAGCCTGTCCCTGAGCAACTCCATTCCAGCCATTGACCTCTGGCAGTGGCACCAGGCCTGGTCAGTATGTTTTTCCATGAATTAGAAAATGGCTTTCTGATTATGCAGAAGGTGGAAAGTTCTTTAAATTGCCCATCTAAATTGGCATACATTTGACCTTGTTTGATTCAGCTTTGATTAGAAATGACTTTGATCCAATCTAAGATGGCACAGGACGAGTTATGAATATTACAAAGCCACCATTTAATGATTGATTTTGGAAACAAATGGTGGGCAACATTTGAACCACCATCACAACAATGTAAAAACCACACTGGGTAGTCCTGGTGGAAGTGGTTGTAAAACTGACAATGTCTTATACTTCCCTCCATTCTAAAGCACTAAACCTATTGAGAAACTTGGGTGAAGGGGCAGGACATCACCAAGATTGAAAAGTATAGATTGAGGATGAGGCAAAATCAGGAGGTGGTTTCTGACATCAAGCTTAAATTTGGAGTTTGCAGCAGAAGATAAAGCAAATAGTATTCATGCAGAGAAATATATACACAATGAAATACATCATTCATGGAAAATGTGCACCTGCTACAGAATATGACTGCCCATCGATTTTTACAGTTTGAGCATTATCATAGAATTATATAGAACAGGAGAGCATTCGACCATGGTGCCTGTACCTGCTCTGTGAGAAAGGGTTATCCAATAACCCCCACTCTCCTGCTCTTTCCTCATAGCCCTGAGAGTTTTCAAGTAGATAACCAACTTCCTTTTGAAAGTTACTGTTGAATCTGCTTCTACTACCCTTTCACACAATGGATCCCAGACCATAACAACCAGCTGTGTAAAAAACTTCTCATCTCCCTGTATCCTCCCCACCTCACCCCAAACCCCGCCTTGGTTTGTTTTCCCATAACTTTAAATCTGTGTACTTTGATTACTGAGCCTCTTGCTAGTGGAAACAGTTTTTCCTTATTTACTCTATTGTCATGTTCCAGTATATTCTGAACTCCAAACGAATTTTTATATTTTAAAGCTAACCATAAGAAGGCTGCAAAATAATGGCCACCCGAAGATCACCTGACTTCTTTTCTGGATTGAAATACACCCCCGTCACCACAGGGAACAGAAGGAACTGTCCTGACTGGTGTTAATACCTTTTCCTGAAACCAATTCAAAAGGATAATTTCAAATTGAATGGATCATTCAGACGCAAAGACACTAGCTGTCTAAAACTCTCAAGGTAGGAAAGCCACCACATAGGGTGTGCGATCAACCCTCCAGCCCTTTTCGGTATAAAGACTTTGAACTTGTACAAGTAACATGGTGAGGATGCCATTTTGTTGTCTGCTTTTAAAATAACTGCAAGAAGCTGTTCTACAGAGACACTTATTCTTTACATTAGCTGGTAACCTATGCTCTACCTGGCCGCCAGGTTAGGTCTTGTGTCATTCCTTGTAGGCTGGGTCAGTCCAGGGGGTTCAACGTACATACATCACAAGGCACACTTCCTCTGTAACTCCACTTTATGGTAAAGAGAGGTAATAAATTTTTTTAAATCTACGTTTTCCTTTTTTTTGTGGAAATGTTATTGCACTTATTTGCTTATGAAATGTAGAAGTGAACATTATATATTATAAATGAATTTGAAAGGAAAGCAATGCACCACACATCACACAAAGTAGGAAAGCTGCTTGCTTTCTCCAAGACAGATATAAACTGGAAACCGAAAATGTTGTCCCACCTATTTTTTTTTTACATAGTGCAATTGGCTGTGATCAGCATAGCTCCAGTTATAAGCAGCATGCAGAAACTGGAAATAATCATTGTTAACAGGATTAGAAACCATTAAAGAAAAAATGAACAACTGGACCTGTACACTCAACCCGGAACAATGTACAAGCAGAAATAACAAACATCCATTCTGAAAAAAATATTTTTGATCTGCAGGATTTTATTAGTCTTAGAGTACATTTTAGTAAGTGGGTAGTGGAGCCCATTGTGCTGCATAATGGAGTGGTAGGTCACAGATCTGACCCCATATTCTTCTGAGTTGTCAGACTGAACTTGTGCAGCATGAAGCGTTGAGTATGTTGAAATGTCCGTACACTCCGTCAGCGTGCCACTCTTGGTGTCTTGTGGGTTGTATCACTGGTGTCACTCATTTACATTAATATTAAAGGCTTGTAGCAGCTATTCAGGAGTGACCAGTGCAAGCTATACTCTGGCCTGAGGACATAACATTCTGTTAGACTCCCCATACTCCTCAGCTCATGAATGCATCATATTTTATAATGAAGAAAGGTTGAACAAGCCAGAGGATGTAAAAGCAAGGCTGTTGGCTTCTTCAGTGGCCCAGCTGCTAAAAACAATGATTACTTGGACCGAACCCATTAGGAAGATGCCAGGCTCAATCCCAAGGCTGTGCTGAGTTAACTAATTTCAGCCAGGAATACAGAGGGGGAGCAATTTTGTTATTTAAAGACTCCTTCCATACCTTACACAGGCCTTCTCCTTTGCTATGTCCCTTCCATTTCCCCTTTTCCCTAACTCTGTACCTGTACTAGTTATGTATCTAATCTTTTCTGGCACTGATGAAATGTCATTGACCTGAAACATTAACTCTACTTCTCTCTGCACAGGTACTGCCATATCTGCTGAGCCTTTTCTCTTTTTATTTCAAATCTCCAGTAGCTGCAGTATTTTGGTTTGTATTAGTAGCTGAAATAACATTATCGTTACCACCCCTGGATTCTGGATGAGATGATCAGTCAGTCAGGACTCCATTTCCAATTGCAATCCAACGCTGCTCCTTCAAGTGCCTGTGTGTGTGTTATCAGGGTTAAGGATACACAGGTGAAGGGTATTGATGGATTAATGCAGCTACGTTCATTGCCAGGTGTCCCTGGCATCCACCAACACCACTGAGGCCTTCAGTGATCGGTGGACACTGTGGGGACTAGGGTGTAACATCACCTCTGGGAACGACATTTTGATTTGGTTTTATAGGTTTCCTTTGACGTTTTGATTTGTGATAAGTGCCCCATTAGAGGCTGTCTCACAATCCCCACACCCTCCAACCGTCTCACTCCCCACACCCTCCAACCGTCTCACACTCCCCACACCCTCCAACCATCTCACACTCCCCACACCCTCCAACCGTCTCACACTCCCCACACCCTCCAACCGTCTCACACTCCCCACATCCTCCAACTTTTCATTGGTTGGATTTGTTTATCATTTGTTTTATACAAAAGAGACTACAAAGAAGGACTTTCTCCATGTCTTCCTACTCCTCGGCCTTGCCAAATTGGCCATCAACAGGTCCAGGCAGCGGGCAGTTGAGGGTGTTCTTCAACCTGACTGTCTGCCCCTCTTCCGCAGCTATGTTCACAGCCGGGTGGCCCTGGGAAGGGAGAAAGCGATGTCCACTCTGGAGACCTTCCATGATCGGTGGGCACCATGAGGGCTGGGGTGCAACATCCACCCCGGAAATCACATTTCAATTTGATCTCTGTAAGGTTCCTTTGTGATTTTGTCTTTTTTGTTGTAGTACCCCTTTAATGATAATTTGGTTTATTTTCTTTTAAGTCGTTACGCTCGAACTTCCTGGGGATTGATATTTTGGTTTAGTTCGTGTTTGAGTTTCCTTTGACATTTTTTGTTTTAGTTACAGTGGCCGACCACTGTAACCATAGTCTTTGGCTATTATTATTATCATTTTTTGATTATTTGATTTATTAGGAGAGACTATAAAGAAAGACTTGAGTGCATCATCAGCCCGAGAAATGACATTTTAATTTAATTTGTTAAGTGTCCATGGAAGATTTTGTTTTCGATTACAGTGCCCCTTTAAGGGGTTGATCATTAGTTAATTATTTTATCAGTTGATTCGTATTAACTCTGCTCAAAAGAGAATAAAGGAAGACTTAGGAGGTCTGGTGGCACAGTGGGTGGAATTTTCTGTGCCCGCTGGCATCGGGCATCATGGCAGGCATAAGCAGACGATATGGCAGGAAGGTCAAAAATCGGTTTCATGACGTTGTGAAACCAGTTTGCAATCGTTCGCTCTGCCCGTCAATGGAGGGCCGCATTTCCAACTACCACACATCAGGAACTTCATTTTAATACATCCGCGTAAGCCCAGCTCATTATAATCATCCCCCCACATCAAATATACCACCCACGTGGAGGGTGGGGTGGGGGTGGAATTTGATGGTGCAGAACACAACATGACAACTGTGATGTGCAGAAGTCGGGACTTACCACCAAGGCCTTGCTCACATCATGGCCATCAGAGCAGAAGAAGATGCTGGAACCCGACAGCAATGGGACTCTGGAGGAACGTGCATTGCATGCTGGGTGGATTCTCATGGATATGACTCCACCGCAAAGCAGCTCACAGAAGGTGGGACGTCACCATTGACGGTCTGCTTTGGGACATCAGTGTCTTGCCCATGGCTTGCAACGGACGATCATTGAGGGAGTGGAGAGAAAGATGTAGGTTTGACTGAGAGAGGACGGTCAATATTAGACTGGGAGAGGAAGGTAGGTCGGCGGGGAGGGGTGGGGCTGGGAGTGGGGGAACAATGGTGTTGGGGTGGGGTGGGGTTGGGAGTGGGGGAACGATGGGGTTGGGTTGGGGTGGGGCTGGGAGTGGGGGAACGATGGTGTTGGGGTGGGGTGAGGTTGGGAGTGGGGGAACGATGGTGTTGGGGTGGGGTGAGGTTGGGAGGGGGGAACGATGGTGTTGGGGGGTGGGGTGAGGCTAGGAGTGGGGGAACGATGGTGTTGGGGGGTGGTAAGGTTGGGAGTGGGGGAACGATGGTGTTGGGATGGGGTGAGGTTGGGAGGGGGGAACGATGGTGTTGGGGGGGGTGGTGAGGTTGGGGGGGGGGAACGATGGGGTTGGGGGGTGGTGAGGTTGGGAGGGGGGGAACGATGGGGTTGGGGGGGGTGCTGAGGTTGGGAGGGGGGAATGATGGGGTTGGGGGGTGGTAAGGTTGGGAGTGGGGGAACGATGGTGTTGGGGGGGGTGCTGAGGTTGGGAGGGGGGAACGATGGTGTTGGGATGGGGTGGGGTGAGGTTGGGAGGGGGGAACGATGGTGTTGGGGTGGGGTGAGGTTGGGAGTGGGGGAACGATGGGGTTGGGGTGGGGTGAGGTTGGGAGTGGGGGAACGATGGGGTTGGGGTGGGGTGAGGTTGGGAGTGGGGGAACGATGGTGTTGGGGTGGGGTGAGGTTGGGAGGGGGATGGAGTACAGGGAAAGGACGGTGTAACAGGAGACAAGAGACAATACGGAAACTGACAAATGGAGTGCAGCTGATGAACTGAGAGAAGACTTGGAGTTTGGTGAGAGGAGAGTTTTAAGTGTTAATTTTGTTCTTAAATTTTCCTCTCAAAATCTAATCTAACCTGTAATTAGCAGTAACTGGAAAGTAGTGCATTAGCAGGTTAAGTTCTTTCTTTCTTGCAGTTTAGACAGGGTAAACTCACTATCAGCTGGAGGAGCTGAGTAGCTAATTAGCTAACTGATTGAATTTGGTTACTGTAGCCCCAGTTCAGTTTACTACAAATTCAGGATTCTTTGGTGCAGCCCTGGCAAACGGAGTGCAGCCAAGCTAACTGAGCGAAGACTTGGAGTTTGGTGAGAGGGTGAGAAGGAATTGGTTTCCCCTTTCTATCTTTCTCATCTGTAGCAGTTGGTTCTTGCTCTGCTATGAGGAGGGGGGAGGAGGGTAGGGTGGTTGGCTGTTTGGTTAGTGGGTAGGTTCTATTATATCCCTAAGGTTTAAAATAGTACACAATTTGGCAGTAAAGTTAATAAAATATATAAGAAAGCAACATAAATAAGTGATTAATATAATTAAATAATAATTTCAAACACATTAATGATGGCAGGACAGATGATGTGTCAAGGCTGCACTTGTGGGAACTCCAGACCACTGAGTCAGGGAACTGCAGGCCAGTGAGTCTCATGTCAGGGGTAGGGAAACTATTGGAGAAAATTCTGAAGAAGAGAATCTATCTCCACTTGGAGAGGCAAGGTTTGATCAGGGATAGTCAGCATAGCTTTGTCAGAGGGAGGTCATGCCTAACAAATTTGATTGAATGTTTTGAGGAGGGGACCAGGTGTGTAGATGAGGGTAGTGCAGTTGATGTAGTTTATATGGATTTCAGCAAAGCCTTTGACAAGGTCCCACATGGGAGACTTATAAAGAAGGCAAATGCACGTGGGATACAGGGTAATTTGATAAGGTGGATTCAAAATTGTCTTAGTTGTAGGAGACAGAGGGTGATGACAGAAGGATGCTTTAGTGACTGGAAGCCAGTGTCCAGTGGTGTACCACAGGGATCTGTGCTGGGTCCCCTATTATTCATCATTTATATAAATGACATAGATGCCTATCTGGGAGGCAGGATTAATAAGTTTGCAGATGACACAAAGATTGGCCAGGTGGTTAACAATGAGTGTCTTGGGCTACAGGAAGATATAGACAGGATGGTTAAATGGGCAGATAAGTGGCAGATGGAATTTAACCCTGAAAAGTGTGAGGTGATACACTTTGGAAGGCGTAATTGACAAGGAAGTATTCAATGAATGGCATGACACTAGGAAGTTCTGAGGAACAAAGGGACCTTGGCATGTGTGTCCATGGATCTCTGAAGGCAGAGGGGCATGTTAGTGGGGCGGTGAAAAAGGCATATGGGACACTTGTCTTTATCAATCGAGGCATAGATTACAAAAGTAGGGAGGTCATGTTGGAATTGTATAGAACCTTGGTGAGGCCACAGCTGGAGTACTGTGTGTAGTTCTGGTCACCACATTATAGGAAGGATGTGATTGCACTGGAGGGGGTGCAGAGGAGATTCACCAGGATGTTTCCTGGGATGAAACATTTAAGTTATGAAGAGAGGTTGGATAGACTTGGATTGTTTTTGTTGGAGCAGAGAAGAATGAGGGGCAACCTGATTGAGGTGTACAAGATTATGAGGGGCATGGACAGGGTGGATAGGGAGCAGCTGTTCCCTTTAGTTGAAGGGTCAGTTATGAGGGACACAAGTTCAAGGTGCAGGGCAGGAGGTTTAAGGGGGATGTGAGGAAAACCTTTTTTACCCAGAGGGTGGTGATGGTCTGGAATGCACTGCCTGGGAGGGTGGTGGAGGCGGGTTGTCTCACATCCTTTAAAAAGTACCTGGATGAGCACTTGGCACATCATAACATTCAAGGCTATGGGCCAAGTGCTGGTAAATGGGATTAGGTAGGTAGGTCAAGTGTTTCTCACATGTCAGTGCCGACTCGATGGGCTGAAGGGCCTCTTCTGCACTGTGTTATTCTGTGATTCTGTTATCCTGGATACCCAGGGTAAACATGTTTGCAGTAAGTGTTTGCGACTTTAGGAATTTTGGCACTGAGTCATTGAGCTGGAGGCTGAGCTGCAGACACTGCGACACATCAGGGAGGAGGGGGAAGTTACCTGGATGCTTTATACCAGGAGGCAGTCACACCACTTAGGATAGGGTCTTCTGACATGGTCAGTGGCCAGAGACAAGATGGTGTGACTGCGAGTGAGGCAGGGAAGGGGACCCAGAGGGCAGGAGTGTCAGCCTCTGCAATTGTCCAATAGGTTCCAGGCTCTCTCAGCTTGTTCGGATGAGGATTGGGGCTGCAGGGTGGATGAACAAACTGACCATGGCACCGTGGTACAGGAAGCCATCCAAGTGGAGAGAGCGAAAAGGAATGTTGTGGTAGTAGGGGATAGTATCGTGAGGGGCATTGACACTGTTCTCTGCAGCAAAAAGTAAGAGACCAGACGGCTGTGTTGCCTGCCTGATGCCAGGGTTTGGGACATCTGCTCAGGGCTGAAGAGGAGCTTGCAGTGGGAGAGGGAGGGTCCAGTGCTCGTGGTCCATGTAGGTACCAATGACATAAGAAAGATGAGGATGGAGGCTCTGCATAGTCAGTATGAGGAGCTAGGTACCAAATTAAGAAGCAGAACCTCAAAGGTAATAATTTCTGAATTATTACTTGAGCCATGTGCAAATTGGCAAAGAACAGATTAGATTAGAGAAATGAATGAGTGATTCAAAGACTGGTGTGGGAGAAGTGGGTTCATGGGGCACTGGCGCCAGTACTAGGGAAACTGGGGGCTGTACCATTGGGACAGTCTACACCTGAACAATGCTAGGGCTGGTGTCCTCACGAGCCACCTAACTAGTGAAGTGGAGAGGGTTTTAAATTGAATAGTGGGGGCAGGGGATCAAATCTGGGAAGATGTGGCAAACCAAAGAGTAGAGACAAGGCAAGAGAGACAGGTATTAAAAAGGAAATGACAGGAAGGGACAGAAAGACAAGGCTAGATTCTACAAAAATAATAAAAGTCAAAACTAAAGGCTCTGTATCTAAATGCACGTAGCATTTGAAACAAAACAGATGAATTGACAGTGCAAATAGAAATGTGTAATTATGATCTGATAGCCATTACAGAGACACGGCTACATGATAACATAGATTGGGACCAGAATATTGAAGAGCTGTGACATTCAGGAAGGGCAGGATATTAGGAAAAGGTGGAGGGGCGGCTCTGTTAATTAATTATGGTATTAGCACAATAGAGAGGGGTAACCTAAGTTCAGGAAACCAAGATGTCGAAGTGGTTTGGGTTGAGATGAGGAATAATAAAGGCAAGAAGTCACTTGTGGGAGTGGTGTACAGGCCTCCTAATTGTAACTACACAGTAGGACAGAGTATAAAAGAAGAGATAATGGCAGCTTGCCAAAAAGGTAGAGCAAAAATCATGGGGGGTTTTAATCTAAATACAGACTGGAAAAATCAAATGGGCAAAGGTAGCGTAGATGAAGAGATCATAGAATGTTTTTGGGATAGTTTCTTAGAACAGCACGTTCTGGACCCAACCAGAGAACAGGCTGTACTAGACCTGGTACTGTGCAACAAGATAGGATTAATTGATGACCTCCTAGTGAAGGCACCCCCCAGGTAGCAGTGATCATAGTATGATTGAATTTTACATTCAATTTGAGGGAGAAACGAGTGTGTCCAACATCAGTATTTTAAATTTATATAAGGGCAATTATGAGGGCATGAAAGCAGAGCTAGCTAAAGTGAACTAGCAAATGAGATTAAGGGATAGGTCAACAGAAGTTCAGTGTCAGCTATTTAAAGGGATATTTCAGAATACATACATTCCAAAGAGAAAGAAAAATTCCAAGGGAAGGTTCACTGTTAAAGTTAAAGTTAAAGACAATATCAAATTTAAAGAAAAAGCATATAATCATGCAAAGGCTGGTAGGTGGCAGGTCAGCAGGTCAGAAAGGATATAAAGAATAGCAAAGAATGACAAAAAGCTTATTAAGAAGGGAGAAATTCGGGCACGAGAGAAAGTAATAGCTAGTAACATAAAGACCGACAGTTAGAGTTTCTATGGGCAGAATTTTACATCCCACAGGCCGGAGCGCGCCCGACTTAATTGGTGTAAAATTGCACGCCATGACGTCGGTCAAGCGTCCTGACATCATCTCGCAATTGCACGATGTTTCAGTCAGTGGGCACGCGCAAGAGTGGGCAGTGTACCCACCGACAATTAAGAGGCCTGGTAAGGCCATTAATTTATTAATTAAGATGGATTTTTTGTTGCCTGTCCAACGTTATGGTTGGCGGGGATGGCGGTGGCGGGGGAGGGGGGGCAGTGGGGGGTGGGGAGGGGGGGACAGTGGGGGGCGGTGTGGGTGGGGGGGGGTGGTGGGTGGGGGGGTGGTGGGGGGGTGTGGGTGTGGGGGGGGTGGCTGGTGAATCAGCCAGGTGGCCTTTGCATTTTTGAGGTAGGCCTCGACCGCGGGTGGGATGAAGTTTCCAACATCAATTTCAAATAAATAAAAACCCTTTGGCATAAGTTTTATTCTGTTTATGTTCATGTGAGTGAGTCCGATGTGGAGGGACGTTTTTTTTCAGAATTTTCAAATCCTTATTTTTGATTTTAAAATTCTTCAGCTCCCTCTGCCCTCAGGGAGCTCTCATTGCGCACTCCCCTGTGCCTGCGCAGAATTCAGCGTTCACCCTCCTCCCGCCCTCGCACCAGACAGCGCTGAGCCTCTCAACGCGCAATTCACACCGGCTGTTACTTGGCCAGCCAGCGTGAAATCGCAGTTGGGGGCCGAAAGCAGAGAGCAGCCAGTTTCCCAGCTGTTCTGGGGCCCACCCGACGACCCGAAAATCATACCCTATAGATACTGAAATAAGAAAAGAGCTAACAAAGTGAGCATTGGTCGTATACAGAATATGTCTGGGGAATTAATAGGGGGAAAGTAGGGAGATGGTGGATGAAATAAACAGATATTTTGCTTCAATCTCCACCATACACAGGACACAAGTAACATCCCGGAAATAGCTGTAAACCAGGAAAAGGAAGGGAGGGAGGAACTCGGGAAAATTACAATCACCCGGGAAGTGGTATTGAGCAAATTGCTGGGGCTGAGGGCTGTCAAATCCCCAGGTCCGGATGGATTTCGCCCTAAGGTCTTGAAAGAAGCGGCTAGTGAGATAGTTGACGCACTGCTTTTAATTACCCAAAATTCCCTAGATTCGGGGAAGGTTCCGTTAGATTGGAAAGTAGCAAATGTAACTCCTTTCTTCAAAAAGGGAGGCAGACGTAAAGCAAGGAACAATAGGCCAGTTAGCCCAAGGTCAGAATTTGTTGTTCCAAGGTCAGGTGTGTGCCCGACCTGAAGGGGTGTGAGATCACGCGAGATGGTGTCAGGCAAGCGCCCTGGTGTCAGTCATTGCGCACTCCCGTGATATTCCGCTCATCGGGTGCGCGCAAAAGTCAGAAGCTCTACCACCAACAATTAAACAGGAAACTAAGCCTATTAACAGCCCAATTGAAACCAATTCTTCATAGCTCGTCCAACCTTACGATTGCCGAATGGGCCAATCAGCCAGGTGGGCTGTACACGGTTAACGAAACCTCATTCAAGGGCGGGATGAAATCTCCAATAGGATTTAAAATAAAAAGAAATATTTGGGGATTTTTTTTTAACGAGGATTGCTTTCGGGTCCTTGATTGTGTTGCATGGGTATTTTTTTCAGCATTTTTGTGCTTTCTTTTATTATTTGGAGGTCTGTTTGCAGTTCCCTGAGGCAGCCTTCAGGGAGGGCGGTGAAGGAAGGCACTTACCAGCACCCTCTTCCCACCCCCAAAAGACAATGCAGAGCCTTTCCCCGGGCACACTTCACGCTGGCTGGCCGTTAATTGGCGTTCACAGCGCGATCTTGGTCGGGAGAGGGCTTCACGTCCACTTCCAGCCACGCCGACCCTTGGCACACCCAAGGGTAAAATTCAGGCCAAACACCTGTCACAGAGAAAATATTAGAAGCTATTATTAAAGCTGTTATTGCACGGCACTTAGAAAAATTCAAGGCAATCAGGCAGAGTCAACGTGGTTTTATAAAAGGGAAATCATGTTTAATCAATTTATTGGAGATCTTTGAAGGAGTCACATGTGCTGTGGATAAAGGGGAACTAATGGATGTGCTGTACTTAGATTTCCAGAAGGCATTTGATAAAGTGCCACATTAAAGGTATTTGCAGAAATTAAAAGCTCATGGTGTAGGGGGTAACTTATTGGCATGGACCGAAGATTGGCTGGCTAACAGGAATCAGAGAGTTGGCATAAATGGGTCTTCTTCTGGTTGGCAGGATGTGACAAGTGGTGTGCGACAGAGCACCAGGGAATCAGTGCTGGGGCCTCAACTTCTTACAATTTATATAAATGACTTGGATAAAAGGACCGAAGGAATGGTTACTAAATTTGCACAAGATGACACAAAGATAGGTAGGAAAGTAAATTGTGAAGAGGACATATGGAGATTACAAAGTGACATAGATAGGTTAAGCGAATGGGCAAAGATTTGGCAAATGGAGTATAACGTGGGCAAATGTGAAATCGTTCATTTTGGCTGGAAGAATAAAAGGGAAGCTTATTATCTAAATGGTGAGAGATTGCAGAGCTCTGAGATTCAGAGGGATCTGGGTGTCCTAGTGCATGAATCACAAAAGGTTAGTATGCAGATACAGCAGGTAATTAGGAAAGCTAATAGAATGTTATTGTTTATTGTGAGGGGAATTGATTATAAAAGTAGGGAGGTTATGCTTCAGTTGTACAGGACATTGGTAAGATGACATCTGGAGTACTGTGTACAGTACTGGTTTCCTTATTTAAAGAAAGATGTAAATGCATTCGAAGCAGATCTGAGGAGGTTTACTAGACTAATACCAGGAATTGGTATATTGTCTTATGAGGAAAGGTTGGACAGGTTAGGCTTGTATCCACTGGAGTTTAGAAGAGTAAGAGGTGACTTAATTGAAACCTTTAAGACCCTGAGATGTCTTGACAGGGTGGATGTGGAGAAGATGTTTCCTCTTGTGAGAGAATCTAGATCTAGGTGTCACTGTTTAAAAATAAGGGGTTCGCTCATTTAAGACAGAGATGAGGAGAATATTTTTCTCTCAGAGGGTTGAGAGTCTCTTCCTCAAATGGAGGTGGAAGCAGAGTCTTTGAATATTTTTAAGGCAGAGCTTGATGGATTCTTCATTAACAAGGGAGTGAAAGGTTATTGGGGGTAGGCAGGAATGTGGGGTTGAGGTTACATTCAGGTCAGCCATGGTTTTATTGAATGGCGGGGCAGGCTTGAGGGGCAGAGTGGCCTCCTCCTGTTCCTAATTCGTATGTAACTGGGAAGATAGAAGGAAAGGAAGGAGTTCAAAGTGGGAAAGGAGTCCGCAGCAGGTGAAAGAGTCTGCAAAGGGGAAGGAGTCCACAGGGGGGAAGGTGTCCGGGGAGAGGCAGGAGTAAGGGTGAAGGGAGGAGTAAGGCGGGGGGATGTCCAAGTGAACATACAAGAGATGAGTCTGTGGAGTCGATGCCTGCCTCCTGAGGAGTAAAATGAGGGTGGGCGTGGTAGGAGGGGATGGTGAGAATCAGAGAGGGAGGAGTGTGCTGGTAGGGTGGGAGGGTGAGGGTGTGACGGTAGTGATAGCAGGAACGGTGAGAGTGGTTGATAGGGACTCAGAGGCAGACACGGACCTTGGGGGTGGGAAGGAGGAGGTCGGGGAGGTCAATGTGGATTCTCGGGAAGGTAGGGAACGTGCATGCTAACCTGGACATTCCCGAAAGAGAGGGCACTGGCTGATAAGTGAATGTGGGGAAGTGGAAGGTGATGCCAGGGGGTCGACAGTGATGGGGGAAAGGACATGGATGACTGGGGGAGGGGAAAGGACAATTTTTACCAGTACCATGCTTCTAAAACCAAAAGTGGCAGAAGTCTTGTGCTGGACGGGCACAGGTGCTGTATGGGAGTGTGATCAGTGGGTGGGCGGAGATGCAGGTCGGCTCAGATGGACAACTGAAAGAGATCCCCAGCAGGCAGCATTGAAAATGTTCGGGACATTGAGATGAGTTTGGTGGGAGAAGAGTCTGTGTGTGTGTGGGAGAGGCTTGCACAAGTTTCTGAAAGGCCCTGCCACTCACACACTCTCCCTCCAGAATCACACATGGGCTGGCTCAATGCAGCTCAACTGCTGGTTGTTGGGGGGATGCAGTGGAGAGGCTTGCAAAGCCTGTAAATAAAACTGAAAGACACCGTTACACATTATTCAGTGAAAGTGAACATATTTTCAGATTATAAAGTAATAAAATGTGTTCACCCATAGAACCACTTGTGATCAGAATTTCTTAACTTTTCTAGGACTAAGACTTCTAGGTGCTGCCCTGACATACACAGCAGGGGTGGAGACAGCCTGCCAAAAGTTGGCCCTGTTGCCTCTGATAATCTCGGTGTGCATCCTTTTGAGACCCAAGGCTTTGAGGGCCCCAGCCTGACTCCTTGAGGGGAAGGAGCACCTGGAGGGATGTTGAGGTGCCCCATTTCCCTCTCGTGTTGCCACTGCAGGAAGTCACTCATGGGCTACCAAGATGGAGTGCAGGTCTGCGGGCATCTCTGCTGGATCAGGGTCATCATGGCGTTCACCATCCTTCCCATGGAGACCTCTATGCATACACATCTGGTCACCACTTCATGAGAGACTGGGTGGACTCACTCCTCTGACTCACGCGCCGCTCTGTTGAGAGCTTCCAACAGCTCTGTATGATGTTCCCCCTCCTTCTTCTGACTCTCCACGATGAGCTGGAAGGCCGAATCCAGAGGCTCATCATCTGACTTGAACCGCACAAATGCCTCTTCCCCATTAGTCATCCAAGTGCCAGGGAACTCGGATGAACCTGCCTCCTCCTGCTGTGGACATGTGTCCATGCAGTGACCACCAGATTGTGAACCTGAGCCTGCTCTAGATTGAGGTCCCACCGAGGTGTGTGTCTCTGCGCTGGTGCAGGGTGTGGGTAAGCGCTGTGATGGGTCTTCCAGGCTGCTTATTTCCAGCTCTTCAATAGAGGAGGTGTCCTCTTGGCTGGAGGTGAGGATGTGGATGGAGCTGAGGGACTGTCTGGCTGAGGGTGTCAGTCACTTGACAGAGTTCCCTGTGAACCAAAGTAGAGATAATTAGTGCATGGCAGCAGGGTCAAAAGCAGGAGAGAGAGCACTCACAGTTGTGTTGAGAGAGGGATGATGTGGTGCAGGATCCTCAGGAGGATGTTCACTACTAACCTCATCATCACCACAGGCATGGTCCATGTCCTCACCAGTCAGCACGATGGCCACTACTCAAAGTGAGTGAGGGGCCTAACCTGAGCCACTCCATGCCCGGTCTGGGACCTCTCCCTGCTGATGTGAGCCAGCTTCTCCTGCATGAAAACAGCTGGAGAGAGTGTGAGCAGGACACATGGTGCTGTGTGGAATGTTTGTGTGGTGAGTGGAGACATGGACAGGATGAGGACGTGAGCTCCAGAGGGTATGAGCCTGATGGAGATGTGAGGGTGTATGTGAGAGTTAGTGGTGTTGTCCCTTGAGGTGTGAGATCCCTGTGGATGTGGGATATGTTTGTGAGTGTGAGTGAATGATAAGACAAGTGATTTACCCTGGTGGAATTGTTTGAGACCGTTCATCCTCTTTTAGCACTGGGTGACCATCCTCTTTTGGAGGGTGTTGGCGCTGACCACCTCCCATGCTGGATTGGTGACCTTGCTTGCTGGCCTTTGCCCAGAGCGGGGGTGGAGGACTTTGCGATGGGCCTCCACTGCATCCAGTCGGTGCTCGAGGGAGGCATCGCTAAATCTGGGAGCAGCATGTTTCCTCCCTTTGGCAGCCATGAATCTGCGGCAGCTCCTGATTCCTTAGAGGGTGTTAGCTCTGTGCAGGGGCTTCCTTTAAATATGGTACCCGGTTTATGGCAGGCCTGATGTGGCAGTAGGGCGGGCGAATGAGAGAATGTCCCTCCAGTGACCCGGCCTCTTTCCCAGGAATGCATGATTAATGAGGCTGGATACGGCTTGAAATGCTTCCCTTGCGGCCGATGGGTAAAACATTCTTTATCCCTCCACTACCGCACAGTGAAAATCTGGGATCATTCTGTCCAGTGGGTAGCATCCCCACCTCTGAATCAGAAGCTCTGATTTCAAGTCCCATTCCAAGACTTGATGGTCAAGGAAGGTGCGTTCATAACAGGGCCAAACAGGTTGAGTAGCAACTTGTAAATCCTTCCTGTGGCAGACAGTAAGAATTGGAAATATTCCTGGTCAGTCACCTGCAGAAGAAAACAGTTGACCAAAACATAACCATGGCTCAACCTATGGAAGGCCACAGTTGCCAATGCCCTCTTAGGGTATGGTACCCGAAGAGAGAGATAGAGAATTATATAAAGAAAGAGTTCTTGGATTCCGGGTGTCACTAGGTGGGAAACAAACATATATAATGTTGCATTCTGTAAATAAACCAACTATCAAGAAAGGAATATGTCTAGTTTCATACTTCACCATCTGGCTTGGGATCCAATTTAACAATGTGGACCTTTGGTGAAGATAGGGCGGGTTTAGTGGTGGTGTAATGGTCTGTTAGTGTTAACTGTCCAGACTCACAGATAAATGTTGGCCTCTTGGTTAATGTATTGTGGAGCATAGAACAGTATCCCTGCTCACCCACCTTGAGAAATTAGTCACCGGACCAGTTAGCAACTCTGCTGTGGGACTGTTGAAACCCAGTTGATCCCCGGTTAGTGTGAGCGGCTTCCCTGCAGGTTGGAGGACCATTGATCCCCGGTTAGTGGGCAGTTGACCTCAGCAGTTGAAAACCGGTTGATCCCTGGTTAGCAGGTAGCTGACCTCGGCTGGTTGAGAACCAGCTGATCCCGGCTAGCGGGTGCTTGGCCTCCATCGAGTGGAAAGGCTGCTGGTGCTGATTGCTGGCTCATCGGCATCTAGTGGTTGGAAGCAACAATCCCAGGTTGGCTCTATGTTGAGCTTTATGAGATGTAATGTCACTGTTAGTGACCCCACTCCAAGGTGAAATGTTGTGCTTCGTAATGTCATTACTGTGTGTGATTGTGAAACTGCAGTGAAGACACTGGCTGAGCTATGACCCAAGCTTATTGGAGAAAAATTGAACTAAGTCAACATTACTGCTGTATTGTTAAGTATACGAATTCCTAATCTCCCAAGACCCACCCTGAATGAAGTAGGCCTTAAGTGTACAGGAATGATGTGCAGAATTGTAACGAAACTGTTGATGAATAAACTAGAAGAGGAGGGGGTGACTTCAAACTTTTATTGTAAAAACAGAAATTAAACAATGCAAGACCAAACTGAAAGAAACACGTTATTTACAAAATCAAACACGACAAAACTAAACACTTTATCTACAAAATGAAAATGTATTAAATATCCATGGAATGCTGCTTCTTGTGAAGATTCTGATTTCAGTCTCGCCCCCTTCCCCTCAGTCTCAGTGCCCCAGGTGCTAAGAACCAGGGACTTTACAATTTTGTCCACTGACCATGGGCTGAGTCCCACAGCTTCTCCAGGATCTCAACCCCAAGCAGCAATTAAACCTGTAAGTGAAATAAGGTCAGAGCGTTACTATACATCTAAAAAAAAAACTAGGTAAAATATGTTCCATTAAGGTTCACATTGCAGTCAGTGCTGTCGTATTATAAACACAGTTAAGCTTCAGATCATCTAAGATGAATTACCTTGCCATCCTTTGGGTTGTAGAGGTCCATGGCTGTGCCTCCAGGTTCCAGAAGCGTTTCTGGGTGGCTTGACCTTGCTTTTGCTGCACCCCCGGGTGCTGCTTTCAATGCTGGAAGATTGTTCATGCCATTCTCCCACCCCATGCTGCTTTGAGAGAAGGAGAAGTGATGTACAGACAGACAAGGGGAAGGGATATACAGACAGACAAGTCACCTGACTCTGCCAGCACATTTGATAGCTTTATGTTTTGCGCCTTGAGTACTTGGACCCTGTGACACAGGGCTGCCCTCCCTCCTCCTCCATCATCTGCTGCAGGCCTGTCCTCCCTTTCGCCACTCTCTGCCGGGACTTTGCAATCTTCTCTTGCATGTTTTCACAGCGCACGGGAGTCAAGAGCAACAGGAGAGATGCCAGACAGCCAACCGAGACCTTACGAATCTGGCCAGACTGAGTTCCACAGCTGGATTACAGCTGTTGTAAGAATACAGAAAAATATAGATCAATTCCAGCAACAAAAGGAGGCTTCCTAAAGCACACTTAAGCAGCATTGTCTCAAAATTTCAAACTCTCTCAATAACTCCTCTCTCTCAATTTCTCTCCAAATTTATGCAAAGTAAATAAAAATGGGCTTCCTAACATCCCAATACTGCATAACTTCATGGCTTTAGGGATTACTGATTGCTGGAATCTTCCCCTCTCTCAGTTCTCTGTGTCCCAGACCAGACACCATGTGGATTTAGCTTCTTGTAGGCGGTAGATTCAAACCACCTGCCCCTTCTGAATGCCATTTGCAATGACCAATTAGATTTCAGCTTTGCTCAGGTCTAGCCAATCAGCATGAAGCAGGGGCGGGACCTCCGATTTCAAGATTAGGGGATGGGGTCAGGAACAGGCACCAAATTCTCCATCAGCCAATGAGGTTCCTCCAATTGGAAAGCACTTCCGGTATGGTTCCTGCACAAGGAGGAGGAGGCTTCGGGGAGCACAATTGTATATTGAATAAAATCAAATGCTGACCTTGTTGGGCTCTGGCTACTCTCCATTCCTCCCCCGTTCGCCGGCTCTTCCCCACTTGGCCCAGCCTCTCCCCTGACTTCTCCTCAACTCCTCCATTGCCAGCTCTCCCACATTTTTCCCTGGCTCTTGCCGTCTTCTCCCTACATCTCATAGCTTTTCCCGGCTCTTGCCCACTTCTCCTCCATGTTAGCGAGGCTGAGTGGGTGAGCGAGTGTGTGGGTGAGTGAGGATGAGTGAGGCTGAGTGAGTGTGAGTGAGGCCACCTCTAGCTCTTCCTCTCCACCACCTCTTCTTCTCCATCACCTCCTCCTCCTCTTCCTCTTCCTGTCTGCTGCCTCCTCCTCCTCCTCCTCTTCCTCCTCTTCCTCTCACTCCTCCTCTTCCTCTCACTCCTCCTCTTCCTCTCCTCCTCCTCCTCCTCTCACTCCTCCTTCTCTTCATCTCCTCCTCCTCCTCTCAATCCTCCTCCTCCTCCTCTCCCTCCTCCTCCTCCTCCTCTTCCTCTCCTCCTCCTCCTCTCACTCCTCCTCCTCCCCCTCTTCCTCTCCTCCTCCTCCTCCTCCTCTCACTCCTCCTCCTCCTCTTCCTTTCCATCACCTCCTCCTCTTCCTCTTCCTCTCTATCTTCCTCTTCATCCTCTTCCTCTTTGCAACCTCCTCTTCCTCTTCCTCTCCTCCTCCTCCTCCTTTCCTCTCCACCACCTCCTCCTCCTCCTTTTCCTTGCCGTCACCTTCTCCTCTTCCTGTCCAGTGATCTTGTGCCGACTCTCCATGTTGACCAGCTTTCAGTAACATTAGGCAGTGGTGTAGCAGTGTTGTTGCTGACTGGCTGCTTTCCCAATGCTGAGGAATGGGTGTCGGTGCACCGCAAGGCAGACTGGCACAGGCTGGAAGGGAAGAAGCTACAACAACACCATGATTGGCCACACAGGGACCTTACACCAGATTTGGTGGATTCAGGTGGACGTAGTCTCAGCCACATCTCTCACTATTTCTTGTATCTTTCAAAACATGTTCAAAACATGGAAATTCTCCATATTTATGGTCATATTGCCTGTGTAATTTCATTGTGGGCAAAAAAAACCAATCAGAAATGGTAATGAACACGTACAAATGGATTTTCGGTTTGGAAATGGGTATTTTTCCAGCCCGTGAACTATTGTAGACTAAGCACCAGCCCCATTCTCATAGGCTTCAGGTTAATAATTATTCAGCTGCCCAGAACTCGCAGTTAAATCAGAGGTATAGGGGCACATCAGAGTCCTGGAGTGGCTCTATTGGGGCCGGGGGCATGCTTGGCGTTAGCCTGTCTTCAGTTCGAGCTCCCTGTAAGTCACAACCACACATAGGCTAAAGTCGGCAGGGGCGAAATGCTTACTGGTTGGTTTCTGGTTTCTGGTTGCTCAGGCTGGCCCCGGTTACCCGCTGGTTATTCCGGTTAGGTTGTGATCCGGTTACAGCTGTTTAAGTCTCATGCATCTGGGAAGGTAAAAGTGAATGAGTCAAAATTGGCAGGGAAAAGCTTTAGGGAGAAATAAAAAGTATGATCCGTGCCATCCAGCAGCTGCTGACCATCCCTCTGCAGGGCTTTTTGGCAGCAGTTACTTGAGTCTGTTTCCATTATGCAAAATTAAACAGGATTCAAAGAATTTACAATTGAAACGCTTTAAGTTTGAAATCACATGGCAAGACCTTGGTACCCTGGCATCGAGAATGGTTACTGTGACGGCAGTCAATGGTTGCAGTAGGACAGGAAGCAGTCAGCATATAGAGTCGTAGAGTTATGCTTCACAGAATCAGGCCCTTCGGCCCATTGTGTCCGTGCCAGCCCTCGATTACCTATCTATTCTAATCCTGTTTTCCGGCACTTGGCCCGTAACCTATAGAGGCCACGTTTTTGTAACACCACAGATTAGCGTCACCGGGTCTGCCATTGTTGATAGTAGTAGGAGGCATTTGAAATTGATAAACTTTATTTAATTCAAAACCCCATGACAAAATTCAATGTGGCACAGATCTAAGTCAAAGAAGAGCAGAGATAGAGTCAACCGTGGCAAAAAAAACCAAGAAAACCATATAATGTCATTTACTTTTTTAAATGAATCTGTCTTTGAAATATTTTCATGACATTTCTTCTTTCTTCACATGGGATTGGCTATGTCTGATCCCACAGAGAGTCTGGGAATGAAAACACAGTCTGATCACCATGGCAACAGTATTGGTTTGTGCCTGTGGATGATCACAGCAGAATTGGAGTAGCATTTACCATAGTGAGGTGTCTGAATAATAATAGTTAGAATATGAATAATAATTGAAATGTCTCAAACACAAAATATACACGTGGAAGGTTCTTCAGGAAGTGGTCTCATTCTTGATCAAAAGTCATTTATATACACAGAGTTAAAATCAAGTCCGACTCACTTGAAATGGACCAGAATCTTACCATGTAAAATGCTTGGTGTACTTAAACATTGCTCACATTACAGACATACATATCAACCTCTTTAGCATTTTAAAATATCTAAAAGAGTTGATCTGAGTTAGTTGATCTCAGCCAGGCCAAAGGGGTATTGCAATTTGTTGTGTGACTGCTGGGCCATGCAAAGAAAAGTGAGTAGGATTCCTCTTCATTATCCAGAGGCCCCATCTGAATGTTGAGGAAACGTGGGTGTCAGGTGAGGGTTGAGCACTGCTACGTTGCCTCTGCAGTTGAATGGCCTGTCAAATTTTACCATCAAGGCTGGCAGATACAGACCTGCCCTATTGGCGAGGTGCAGGCAGGCTACGGATAAGCTTAGAACAATTTAGTCCACTGAGAAAAGAAGGGAGAAAATCTGGAAATAAGGTCAATGATGAAAATATCATCATGAAGCAAGTGTTGCTATATTAACTTAAATAACAAGGTCCTCAAAAGGCAAGAAAAAGATCAAAGGAATAATATCAAAGGGCAGAAAATGCTGAAGTATATTCAGCAGATCAGGCAGCATTTGTGGAGAGGAAAACAGTGTAAGCATTTGAGGTCCATAGAGACTGATAACTTTTAAAGAGAAATTCATACTTCCAGCCAACAGCTGAAAGGATGACAAGACAAGATTTCATGTTGTAAAACTTTTACTGTGACAAATTACAAGAAAAACATTATTGACTAAATTCTATTTTCTTTTTTAAAGCTTACACTTTATATTGCAGGAGGGTACATTGTGCTTTATGCCTATCACACATTACATGCTCCATGGAATTACAGTCCTTATAACAAATACTCCACAGTTGCTCCCAGCTTCCAATGGGTTGTTTCCTTTTCGTCTTCCCAGATGGATAACTTCTAATCCCAGAACTAACTTTCAGAGGGTTACACTGTAGACTCCTTCCCTCCAGCTCCAAACCAGGTGAATCTTCTAGTCTCCTTTAAATTTTCATGAACTCAGTCTTCAATCTGAGCACAAGCTCCCATCCACATTGTGTAGTGAATAATGGGGTCAGCATTTTCTCAGCTTCAGGTGCAGGACTGGTTGCCTCTACCTCCTGCTTTTTGCCTCTCAGATGGCTGTAGACCACACCAAGCCAAACCACTGTCTGTCTGTCATATGCAAGGATTTGTAGGGAAGCCTGTAACCTGATCTCAAAAAAGGCTTTATTTGCCCTTATCCCCATGGCAATATGAAACACAATAACATTCTATCAAGGTAGAAATGCTAATTAGCTATCTTCGAACCCAACTCCCTTTCATCTTAGAAGTAATTGGATAATTTATAGCACAACTGTTTACAACATGATACCAACAGTACTTTTCTGGACTTTGGGAGACTCAGGGTCTACTCCTGGTATAATCAGAGGCTGCTGCCATTGCCTCTAATCATAAATATCTTGCACTTTCTTCTCAGTAAAACAATCTAAGCCTTCCTTTGATCTTTAATAATCAAACCACCTAGGCTTACTGTCAGACAGACTGCACAGCAGATCACATGACCCCCTTCATTTACCCTAAATTTGCCCCAAAATATAATATAATCTTATAAACCAAAAGATACAGTCCCAGAATGTAATAATTTTATAAACCTCACAATTGTAAGGTATTTACCTGAAACATTAGCTCTATGTTTCTTTCTCCAAAGATACTGCCTGATCTGCTAAGTATTCCCACCATTTACTGTTTTTATTTCAGATTTCCAGCATTTTGCTTTTGTAATATCAAAGGACTTAACATCCAAAGTCTTCCTGACAATTGAGAAAACCAGTTGTGGCAATTAATTGATGAACCTTTTATTTTTAGAAACTTCATTTGACTATGAGGATCGAACTTCCAAAATCAAATAAAGCTTCACAGGTTCTATGCTGGAGTTGGGTAGCTTTGAGCAGGTACCTGTCCCTTCTTGTACATTAATGAAAAGGATTCTCATAACTTTTCAGCTCAAAACTGGTTGCACAGCAGTTCAAGGCACATCATCGCAGCTTCTCAATGATGCATAGCAACTTTTATCTTAAACTTGAAGAACAGCACCCCTCCTAAAATCAGTTTACAATCATCTTCAAAATATCTTTTATTTCATATGTATCTGAATACCCACTGCAAAATGTGTCCCAAATCTAAAGTTAACAATGAGGCTCTACTAGAACTGTCTGCTCACTCCACCGCGGTTTATAATGACAAAAGCATTAGCTGAAAAATATCTTCTTTGGAAACACTTTTGTAGGCATGGCCTGTCAATGCATAAATCAATTTGCTTTTGGTTTTTCAATGATAGGTTCAGTTTATTTTCGCTGTTGCTGTCCAGGCTGCCCTATACGCTTGCTAATGCTGAGCCACGATTCCCTGCAGGTACCTGTCCCTTCTTGTACATTAATGAAAAGGATTCTCATAACTTTTCAGCTCAAAACTGGTTGCACAGCAGTTCAAGGCACATCAAGTCATTCTCTTAACCCTTATCCTGGCACGCAGGAGAAAGGCGTGTGACATTTTCCATAGGATGGTTGCATCAATATTACAGTATCTCAGGGGCTTTAGCCACCACTTGTAATATTGACAGTTGAAAGATTATGAGAAAAAAGCAGCCGCTCAATGTGGTGGCCTATTGCACAGACAGTGCACTTGCAATCCTTTGAGGACTCTGCTAGCATTTCACACTGCATCAAAATGTAATATCATTTCAGTTTTATCGAAGAATATTCATAGGAAAGGGATGCTCCTTGTATTGCATACTTGATGGTTATTGCTCAAATACTCGGTATTATCATTCATTTTCATTTCTCTCGCACATTGGTTGGTGAAATCTATTTGTGTTTAACCTTCAAAGTAAATGAGCACATCAAGCAAGAAAGATTCAGCAGCATTTACTTCATCATTATTAAACAACTTAAATGAGAAGATTAACACTTACAACAGCGTATGTTTAGCCATTTTTGGTTTTGTCTTCCTTCTTAAGCCTCTCTTTACGCCTGAAGACGATGTGGCATTAACCCTTTTAGTGCTGAAAGATATTAGCCTAGATATTACTGTTTGACATATTGGTGCACGAAGGCTTAAAGACTTTATGAGACAAGCCTCAGCCTGCTGTTTTAACTGGCATCATTCCTTTTTAAATTAAATGAGTTAATTCCTCCATCAAAATAGCTGAGATATTTGTCACTTAAATACATTTAGCATTAATCCACTAATACCACAAACTGTACTTCCTTGGTCAATATCTGTTGCAAAAGTCTGTTTTTTTTCTTGCCTCAGTTTGGGGATCAAGCTTATCTGATAAAATAATGAAATGCAAAGCAAAAAGGTAGAATGTTTATTTCCTAACATTTGTATATATTATCAAATTACTGACTATAATTATCTCTGCAAGTTTCCATTTGATTCCTGGAATATGCCTGCCAGGTTCTACTGAATGAAATAGTCCCAACCTCCACTTTGTTTGAAGAAATTGAGACCAGGATATTTCTGGAGCAAAACTAGTTTAGATTGATGTGCTCAGATTAGTCGAGTGCGGTTCAGTACTCACCCACAACACGCGTCAGCTAAAAAAATGATTTTCTATAACTTTATAATGATGAATGGTGGAAGGCAGAATTAGAAAAAAATGCACAGAACTGAGGAGCATGCTATGCCTAACTAGTTTTTTTAAAAATAAATTGACAGTTTATAAACTTCTTGTGCGATTGACATTTAGCACAAAACTTTAATTGCTCTCTTCAAAGGAAGATGAAGAAGTTAGCAACTTGACAAATTTATGTAAAATGAAATGATTCCTTAAAAAAATTAAAAATAGATAGAACTATTGAAATGTGTAGAAACATTGAATTACAATATGGAAAATAGATATGATTAATGACTTTTATACTTTTGTTCAACTAATTTATCACAAAATAATTCAGAATGCTTTTCATTTCCCACAGTAATATTGTGGACTGTATTTTTTATTCTGTTTCACTCTTCCAGCACTTTAGCAAGGCAATTGCTTTAAAAATGTATGTGTGCATTTGTTTAATTGTGATGTAAAGGTTTGTCTAACTATATGTGACTGAAGTTTCCTTTCAACTAAACCTGTCTGCACTCCCAGTCCAGGTGCTTCCCATTACACTTGAAATCCTAACAACATATTTGTTTCGGGCAGTATTTCACTTGTACACGTACATAAATTTATGTAGTGTCTCATATGGTTGTTTTTAGTGGTAGCTATATTCTCCTTATTTCATGATTTTACTCCTTTTCCAACAGTCATAAAAAAAGTTTTAAAAAAATGCTATTTGGGCTAGACTTGTGAAAAAGAACATCTAAATTTGACTCCCTTGGTTTTGATCAACTGCCAAAGTCCACAGAACAGAACCAGACTACATTTGCCCTCACTTCCTCAGGTGTAGACATGTGGAGACTTAGGCCTGGGTACCATGTGTGCGCCTGTTGAACAAATCACCAGCACTAGATTGATCTGCAGATCATAGCACATGTTCTGTGCTCTTTTACTGACTGCTCTTAGATTTGGGGAACTCTTCGTTGGCTGAAGAACAAATAGGTGAGAATTCGCTCAGAGCTGTTTCTGCTCTGCCACTGGAACAGTGAGCAGAATCTTCTCAGCCCCACAGAGGCAGGTTTGAAGCCAGGACTGGAAGCAGATTCCAAGGGTCATGCACCAGATGGGTTCCCCATGGCATTGTTGCCTTCGAGTGGTCCTACATAATCGATGTGTATTCTAACCCAGGGTTGACCTGGCCACCCCCACAGATGCAGGGCAGCTGAAACAGGCAACAGCTGTAGTTGCTGACAACGGAGACAGTAGAGACAGTGCTTGACCATTCTTTCAATGTCACGGTCAACGCCTAACCACAGTGCATAGCTTCCAGCAAACATTTTCATCTTTGATATGCCTGGATGTGCACCGTGAAGCTCCGTCAGGGGTAGTTCTCTACCTTGTCTTGGGACCACAACTCTCGAACCCCACAGCACAATTTTGTCTTGACAGATTAATTCTGTGGGCTGAATCGTCTGGCTGGTGCCCAGGCTCCACCACCCGCAAGCCAGCGCTTAAGATGTCGGGCACTGATGTCGCGTGAGCGTCCCGACCTCAGCGTGGACATCGCGATGTTTCGGTCAGCGAGTGCACTATGCAGCAGGACGCACGCCCGCCATTAATTAAGGGCCTTGTTAAGGTCATTAACTCTCCAATCGACCAGGATTTTGAGGGGCCCGAACGAACTTCGGCTCGACGCACAGGCCCAACAGGCAGGAGAGTAAGTGATTTTTTTTTAAAAACCTCATCCAGTGGCGGGATGAGGTTTGATATCGGAATTATAACATTGTAATAAAGTTTTTGCGGGGTTTATTAACATGTCCCATCTCGTGTGACATTTTCACATGAGGGGGACTTGTTAATGATTTTTTTTTAATTTTCTATTTTTAATGTTTCAGTGCCTTTCAGCGATCTCCGTGAAGCAGCACTCAGCCTCAGGGAGCAGTGCGGTCCTTCATGCACATGCGTGGAAGAGCGCGCTCTGGCATTTCCGTCCACCGAGGAAGCACCTTAATTGGCCCGCCCACTTAAAATGGCGGTGGGGCCCGTTTCGGCGGCAGCGATTGGCTGTCCGCCCACCACCGAGTCGGTGGGGCCCGCCCGCCCATCAAGGGCAAAATTCTGCCCTGTGTTTCTGACATGGAACGGTCTCAATTCTTCAGATAGAGGCGAGTTTGGCCTCCCTTGCAAAACAACGTCTCTGACTTTCAACAATATTGGATCTCGGTTTGTCCAATTTCTGACTTGTTTTGCATTCTCCGGTGACGAAGCTAAGAAATTGAATATTAGCACTAATTCTTATGGAATGGGAGTAGCTACTATACGGTCTGATTTTAGATGAAATATCTCAGACCCATCGAGTTTTATCTTCTGTAGCCAGTCTTGACCTAGAAGACTGGGTCCCTCCGCTTCTATGATTATCTCATGCAGCTGGGCTGTCTGTTGTTTTTAACAGTCTAGGACTCTGGCAATGCCCTTGTCTTGAATAGATTCTCCCTTGTAAGTTCTTAATTTAGCTGTTGCCTGCTCCAAATTTATTGGCTACCTTTCTTCATTAAGGTATCCGAAAGTGTGCTCTCCAACCACTGTGGTTGAGGCACCTGTATCCACTTCCATATGGAGTTGTTTCTCATTTACTTGTACTGACACTGTCATAGGCTCAGTTTTCACAGCAGTTACGTTATACAGAGAGTGCACATTAGTATCAGTAGCTTCAGCCTTTGCTGTACCTGTTAACTCGATCATGTTTGTTTGCTGTCTTGCAGGCTGTCTGATCTTTGTTCGTTATTGTCTAACCATGTGTCCCTTCTTCTGACAGTAATGACATTCTGCCTCTCTGCTCCGTGGTCACCTCCACATCTCTAGCAATTTTGTCTTGAAGTCATCGATGAAGTGTTTCTGTTTGGCTTCTTAATGTTTTTTTACAGTGGACATTGAATCACGCTTTAATTCTGCAGGTCTAGTTTTCACCCCACACTCGGCGGCAAGTTCCAGTCCCACATGAAGTATGGCGTCATTATCCATCTGTTGCAAAGCCAGCGAGTCTTTATCAACGCATTCCATGGCGAGGGAGACCTCGGGGGTGCGCTTAAAGTCAATATTGATTTCAGCAAGCAAGCTCAGCATGGTGTCATCCTTGAGTCGGTCAGTTGGTCTCGCAGCTTATCGCTTGATGTGTCCCCAAAGTCGCAGTATTCCGTTAACTGCTTGAGGTTCACCACATGGGTTGCGATGGACTCTCCCAGGGCACGAAGCCTTGAATTAGATTTAAAGTGTTGCATTATCACTTATGGTTTTGTCTGGAAGTGTGCTTCCACTAGGTCCACAACTCACTGTACGACTTGGAACCGGGCACATTCCGGGCAGTCAGGTTGCGAATCAGGTTGTGTGTTTCACTGCCACATGCACTGAAGAGGGTCGCTCTCTGCTTTTCTTTGGCAGTTATTTCATTTGCTGCAAAGTAAAGCCTGAGGCGCTCAACATACTGGCTCAAACCTTCATTATTAATATAATTGGATCGATTCTTCCAAACAGCAGCATGACTGGTGAGTAGTTTTAATATTCGATTTACCCACAGTAACAGGGCGAGGTGCACAGTCAAAGTTGATTTTGCCCTTGTTGCCAAATGTGATGACTTGATGGAGCAGACAGGTTTCGTAAAGAAACTGTAAAACTTTATTACAGAGGCACCCAGGAGTGCTTGAACCAAGGCTCAATCTCACATCCAAAAGCCTCCACCCCCTGGATTATCCGCGCTAAGAGCTCACTGGTCGAAGCCCCTGCAGCACATCACGTGACCTGCGATTGACAGGAGGGAGGGACAGTACATGCAGTTACCACAACACTGGTATCCGGAGTCATGAAGGCAGAGATTTTCTTCACACAGGTGGTCAAGGGAACCTGCCAGTATCCCTTGAGTGAATCTATCTTTGTAATGTAGGCTGCGTTACCTACCCTATCTATGCAGTCTTCCACGCAGGGAATCAGGTAGCAATCACCTCAGGTCACTACATTAACTCTTCAGCAGTCCAATGGAGAACCTTGTGGATCTGTCCAGCTTGGGCACAAGCACAACCTGGGAGCTCCAGCTCCTGCTGCTTGGCTCTATTAGTTGCTGCCCCAGCATGTAGTTCATCTCCTCCCAAACCTGGGCCAGCTTTTCTGGGCCTGGACGATAGGGAAGTTGCCTTATGATAGGAGGCTCTTCCACATCCACATCATGTAGAGCTAAAGTGGTGCAGCATGGCTTGTCTCTACAGATGTTTTTAAATGCAGTGAGAAGCCTTGTCAGGGCTCCCCACTGTTCTGCATTTAGGTGGGTGAATATGGGGTCCAGGTTCACTAGAATTTCTGTGCTTGCTAGCCTGACAGTAGGGGGCTCAATGTGGGCCTCACCCACATCTTCCTCCAATTCATCCTCACTGTTCCTCTCATTGTTATTGGACACACACCTTCTCAGCTGAGATATTGTTTTAACATGTTGATGTGACACAGTTTTTGCTTTTTCCTGCGGTCTGGAGTGTCAGTTGGATAGTTTACCTCCCCAAGTGTCTTTGCTAATCTGTACAGGCCACCGAACTGGGCTTTTAGGGGTTCACCAGTATAGGAAGGAGCATTAGCACAGAGTCTCCTCGCTGAAAGGTTTGGGCCCTGGCACATTTGTCTGCCTATTTATTCACAGTTATTTGGGAGATTTTTAAGTGTTCTTGTGACACATCACAGGCCCTCTGAGTTACTCATGAAACACAGTTATGTAGTCGAACATTGAGACTTCTTCCTTCTGCTCAAAAAATCTCTCCTTGATCAGTTTCAGAAGATCTCTCACTTGGTTTCTGTAAACCAATTCAAACAGAGTAAAATCAGTGGACTCACGGGGTGAGTCCCTGGTAGTGAACAGAAGAAAACCTAGTCCTTTATCCCAGACATGGGGGTACTCAAGGATGTATGCCCTGATCATTGTTTTTAGGGTCTGGTGGTACCATTCTAATGCCTCCTGTGACTGCGGGTGATACACTGAGAAATTCAGCTCAGTCATGCCCAGGTTACCCAGGACTTCTTGAAATATTTAGGACATGAAATTTGTGCCTTGATCCAACTGGATCTCAATGGACAGTCCATATTGGGTTAATTTTGCCACCACTATTTTGGCAAATATGATTCTCAGGGGAACAGCCTCTGGGAAGTGGGTAGCCACATTCCTGATGGTAAAAGGATATACAGGTGGTCCCCCTTTTGTTTGGGGCAGGGGGCCCCATACAGTCCACTAGCACCTTGCTGAATGGTCCCCCAAAAGCCGGCACGGGAATCACAGGTGCAGGTTTTATTGCAGGCTGGGGTTTTCTCACAAGCTGGCTGATGCAGGCTTGGGTTTCTCCTATACCAATGTGCCCAGCCATTGGGATTTCATGTGCTAGCCCCATGATATTTCCCCCATGGTACCTTGGTAGTGCCACTACCGGATGGATCACTGTCCACTCCTTGTTTGTGGGTCTGTGAGTAGGGGTCTCCGCTTCCTCACCAGCACCTCATTTCTAATGTAGCAGCATTCATGGACTGCCTCTCCCTCAGCATCAGTTTTCTCAGTCTAAGCTAACTTTGTCAGCAATGGGTCAGCTTGCTGAGCTGCAACCAAGGAACATCTACTTATTATCTTCTTAGGGTCCTCTAGACTCCCTGAAAAGGCTCCAGATAACCAGGCAGTGGGGTCATCTGTCTGCAATCCCGCTTCAGTCTCCACAGATGAAGTTTGCCTAGGAAAAGACTGGGTTACCACACAATCAAGAAAAATGCCACGCACCTTCTCCTGCCGCTATTCTGTCTCCCTAACCTTGGCCAGCTTCTCTGAGACCACTGGATATACCATCAATTTTGATGCTGCCGGGTCATTTCCAGGATGCAGGTTGACCCTGTCCACAGGCAAACTGGGGATGATGCCCATGGTCACTGGTCGTGACACAAGGTTGCAGTCCAAGTGTACCCAGTGTAGGGGGATGGGCATGTACTCTCCTTCAAAACCCTCTATCAATGCCTTGGCACTTACTGCACTCTCTGGTGAAAAGGTCATGCCTTTTCCCAGTAGTGGAGTTTGGCTGGTCCCTGTATCCCTTCGTATCACTATAGGCTTACTCGCCTTGCTCTGGGGAAATGTGGCCACTCTTCCTTTTGATAGAAAACCCTTGTAACTCTCAGGGATTTTTTTCACACTTACCCGCATTCACAGTAGTGCATCTTACAGAGGTTTGCTGCCACAGTCAGAGCTGTAGCCCGGCCTCCTATGCTCTCTGCCTGACTCCCATTTGCTGTGTGGGGTTTGTATGCCCACTTGTGCCCACTTTAACTGCTGTGCCACCCTTTTGAAAGAAATAAAGGAGTTCACCTCCTCTTCATCAAACTTGAGGATTAAAAACTTGAATACCTCAGCCCTAAAGTCTGAACCAAGGGTGTCTTCAATGGACACAGTGAGATCCTCCCTTCTCAGCTCGAGTTTATTTAATTTAAACTGCCTTTCTTTTTCTCTTTCCCTTTCCTGTAATTTTGTCTCCTCCTTCCATTCCTGCCCCTCTCTCTCTTTTTCCTTTTCCTGCCTCTCTTGCTCTCTTTCACCCTTTCCTCAAATTCCAGTTCCAATTTCTGGTGCTCCCATCTTAATTTTTCTGCCACTAATTTATCTGTTTCAATACCCTCAATTTCCACCTCTAGATGTTTCGCCACTCATTTTAAAATTTCCGTTTGTCTGATTTTCGGGCGGAACTCCACCACTAAGTGCCTAGTTATACCTTTTAATTTTTCCATGGACAGGGCCCTTCACTTCTCATCAGTTATCTCATCTTCATCTATGAAACATCAAATGTGGACATTTTACCATTTCAGTATCAGAGTTGCAAGAAAACCTTTTCCAGTTTTTAAAATGTTTTTGAGGAAACAATTTACCTTCCATGCTCCAATTCTTCTGTCAGTCTCTGGGAACAAATTCCAGACACGATTTTGCTATCAGCAGATGAGGAGGAGTGAACTCGATTCAACCTCCTCGGTTGGTCACAACAAAGGTTGAAGTTCCTTTTTCACAAGAATATGCCTTTTTCAAAACAGAATGTATTTAACTGTTTAAACTATAGGCAATAAGAAACCAATCAAACAAGGTTTTCTTGAGATAAAGAAAGAGTAAATTCATTAACCACTAAATCTGAGAGAAAAAAAATAATAAAAAGCGACATCACACAAACACACACACACATGGGTATCAGAAATAAGGGAAGTTTGATTCCAATAGAAAAAAAATTGAAAGAATATACAGCTACATGTTCTTTGATTGTCCTTGAGGCATAAGTTTTTAAATGTTGCAGCCAATTTGGATTAGTCGGTTTTGTGGATTTGTTCAGATGTAGAAGATATTGAAATTATTACAAGATCTCGGTTTGCTAGTAGATTTCTAGCAAAGTTGACTTCTGAACTGGGTAATATATTTGTTCCAAAAGAGAGGGAGGGAGAGAGCCCATTTTTCAGCCTGTTTCCACTGCTGAGAGCATTCTTGCAATCGCTCTGCAGTGTCTGGAGTCTGGCCTGTTATACTTCACCTATTGTGTATTTCCAAAGGGTTTTGGGTGGGTCTGTCTGTGGTAGTGATTGTTTCAATATCCAGCATTCTGCATTTATTGTCTCTTTCTGAGGCGGTGATGACTTTTGATGGTTCTCTGAATGGCAGGAAATGTCTCTCCCTTCACAATCCCCTGAGGGTGACGTTTGTTTGTTACCTTCACCTTGGAAGGTGGCCTTGCATTTTTAAATAATTTGTTCTGTTTCATTTCAAATGGCAAAATTTATAGTCAGCTCAAAGTTTAGATCATATTTTCAAAAATAAAGGCGTATAGCTTTGTGACAATGGACAAAAGAAACATTGAAACTCAATGTGCGTTAGATGAATTTGAATAGATTCCTGTTGACCCTCCATTGTATTTTGATGCTCTTGCATCCAAACTAGACTGGGTACATTTGTAGTGTCAAATGGCAACACAGGATGTGTAATCAATGCACTACCCCTTTTTGAAAGAAAGGACCTTGAACTTGTACAAGTCATATGGCGAATAAGTTAAATTCAGCAAGAAGCTGCTTAGAGACGGAGATCCATCCAACAGCCATCAAACCTGCTGCAAACCATCTTCGCAGCCAAGGTAATAAAGAGCAATTCCTTGAAAGTGGGAGAAGGAATCCCCAAACCTGTCCCAATTTCGAGTTCTCCTGGGAACCAACCTCCTGGAACTATGACAACAAGAGGCTTCCCATCTCATTGAAAATCCTCTGCTTTACAAGACCTTCACTTCTGCCAAAGCATCAACTCATCTAAGAAACTACCGGCTGGCCAGAAAAGAGACTGAGAAAGCCATAAATGGCAATTGTATTGCTTTTTTCATCATCTTTATCTATTCTTTGTACGAATGATAATGTGGGTTAGTCAAGTGAGACATCACGTTTTTAAAATCTGGGGCAGCTGTGTGATAATAAATAACTTACCTTATTTTTAAATTCACAAAATACCTGCTGCTGGAATTATTTAAATTGGGACAATCACTAAGAAAACACTCACCCCTCACATGCAAAACATACTGATCACTGGCAGTAATGAAACATAAATTCTGTCCATTACACCCACGAACTTCCCAAATTGTGCAAAGTATCTTGACAAATGGTCATCATAATGTGATAACATGGCTTGAATATTATGATAATAAAGAGCAATGACTATATTCCCTCAAAGCCATTCATATTAGGGAATCTTAACAGTCTATTAACCTTCAGAGGACCGTAGCGTTATTTAATCATCAAAATAGAACCTACATATAGAACTGGACAGCAGTCAGTCAATTGAAACGTAATGATCCAATTGAAGAGTTCAGCTGGACACAGCAAAGTTCATGTGGTTTATAACGGTCAGGAGAACCCCAAGATTGAATTGCAGCCTGTAATCATTGAAAGCCATGTATAATTATTTATAACATTTAAATCTTTGATATTTTACCAAATAATTCTCATGCCAGTCAGTGTGTTTAATGTCAGGTTCTTATTAGATCAATGCGGTGGACTAGAGGACACCACTATATATGACTTTCATGATATAGATCCTAGAATTCAGAATTACTTTCCACTGCGAATTATATAAATAAGTGCTCGCCCTTTTCCATATTTACTGATCATATAGTTGGCATAATCCACTCACTTCCAAAAGTGTGTAAAAGAAATAGAGAAGTGAGGGTGATCATTTCATGTTGGTTTTTCTGATTTGGAATAGGAAAATTAAAACTTCCCTGATAGACAATGACTGGCCTCTAACTTACCCAAAGATGTATCTACTTATAGCAATTGTACTTTGTGATCTTAGAGGGGTAAGCCAAGCTCCCTGATAGCAGCAGAATGATGCATTGTACATTGCATTAAAGAGTAATTCTGATGTTACGAAATGAAACATGGGCAGAATTTTATGGGCCCCCAACATGTAGTGTAGGCGGTGGTGGGAACTGGTAAAATAGAGAGAGCTGCGTCTCGAGGCGAGTCAGCTGCCTTCTCCAAGGAGGTAGGCAAACGATTTGTATAACTAAAGGCCCTCTTTTGCCGTGCTGCTGGCATTTTGCCGAGATGGCAGGCTGGTCTCGTGTTGCATCCGGCCCTCATCTTCACGGAGGTGTCCTCACTGCTACAGTCGAAGGGTGGGTTGGAGCGGGGTGGGGGTGCATTGGAGCTGAAAGTTCGATGGCCCAAAGGGGGGACCATGGGCCGGAAAGGCCACTCTCGCAGCCCCAAGAATCCCACAGGAAGAATTTCCCCTCCAACCTCGGCCCTTGAAGTTTTTGATTTTTTATGTACTTACCTGGAGGTGGACACGAGGTTTCATAACTGTCTCAGCAGCACCCACCTCCCCTGGTGACCCTGCTGAGGCTTCAGAGCTGCTGGCCCTCTGATTGGCCCAGTAGCATCCGGAATCTGCCCCACTGTCCTTAATTGGACAGAGGGCCTGCCGGCAGCCAATTAGGAGTCTGTCTCGGGTAAAACCGTTGAGTTGATCCCGCTGCCAGCAAGTGCAGGCTCGGGACCTGTTTCTCGCCCCACCATTGGGGTCTCAAAGCCCGTGGTAAATTCAGCCCGGTGCGCCTTAACGTTTACTGCGAGCAACACCACAGATGATTTGCCAACATTTTATAACATTACAGTTTCTCAATTACAAGTACTCAGAGTTCAGGAAGGCTCCCTTATTCACTTCCCTCTGGCAGGGCTGTCAACATTGCAAAGCGTAGGTCACCCCATGGTTCCCAAGATAAGCCAACAGACCTCGAAACCCAGGAAATTCGGTCAGTTTGATTTATTTGGCACTTGTAACAAATAATCTTTACACCAATCAATTTAGTAGAATCTCATGAGGCAGGACTTCATAGAATATGATGCTTGCTATGTTGTGCCTCCTACTGGAGGTGATAAGATTAGATCTGTTAGCAGGTTCACTGATCGTAATGCATGAGTTGAGTTGGGCAACATGCAAACTTCATGCTGCCTGCTCATCAGCATGATTGTGACTGGCTAAACATGCAATAATGGAACCAGGTTCACACGTGGTTCATATGACATAAAGCTAGCCTGTGCTTCTTAAAGGCCACCTGCTCCTCCTAAAGGGGTATGCTACAGAAGCTGGCGCAACTGTGTCAGAGAGTCTTTAAGGGAAAGCAAGTGATTGCAAATGGAGCAACAGGTCAGAGAGAGGGTTCCCAAGCCATGCAGCAACACAAGGGTTCCAGCGCAGGTCACACAGAAGTAGGTCCCTTTAAGTTACTATGCATGCACGGTGGTGCAAAAAAAATTAAGAGCCTGCACACTTAAACAAATTACCTGCACACTACTACTAAAAAATAGGAGGGTATGTTGGAGATCATGTTTCCCAAAAGGATCTTCAAGGCATTACCCTGCGAAGAGAATGGGAGCAAGTGGCCACAGAGATGAGTTGCTGGAGTCCGGCCCCAAAGACCTGGCTGCAATGTTGGAAATAGTTTAATGACCTCACAAGACTGCTCAAGGCCAGTAAATGACATCCCTTACCCACCACAGCACCAACCTCTCACATTGCTCAGTGTCCTACAGCCCCATCACACCCATCAGAAGTTAGATTCAGGCCCAACATTCCGATGCCACACTCACCCTCACACCCTTAGCATTGCTGCAAGCCTCACAGCCACCTCTCACTGCTTCCTCAAACATCCAGCACATTCAGCAATGGCAGGCACATCACCTAAACACATTGCAACGCATTCACTAATACTCCTCCCTCTCAGTGAAAGTCAAAGAGAGATGGTTAGCGTTATGACTGTGAAGCTGGTAAAGCGGAGTTATTTAAAAATCCTGGAGGAAAACTTTAAACAACTGTCATAACCTATAATTTTTAATGTTATGTTTGAGATGCAACTCTAAATTCAGGAATCAGACTACTAGCTCTTGAAGTTTTACATTAAACGAAATGAAACATTTTATTAATTTATACAGGTTAAAATATATATACACATGGCTACAAATTACTACTATCCTAACGTTTAACAAATTCCCAAACTAATCTCCATTAAGGCAACAGCAACTCATAGACTTAACCAGACACCAGGCAAAGCATTTTACAAATTCAAAATGAGGTTCCTTTCACTTTGGTTCCCTTGTAGGCACAGTGATAGGCTTACAAGCTTTGATCTCACATTGCCTCTGCTCTACACCCGAAAACTGCTGAAGCTATACCTAGCATCACTCATTGAATGTAAATTATCATTGTATCACCGGCTTCTTCTAACAATAAAACCCCTTTCATAGTACCAATTTTATTAGTAATATAAACATATTGCTTGGTATCTGCTGGATAGGTGTCAGTTTTCACCCCACTTCTTGAATGCTCTATTCAAAAAATACAAATACACTCCATCTCTCTTACATGGCAAAACTAGTACTCATCAAAGCACCCAGGCTAGCTGGCTTCAATCCAATTAAGACAGCCCCACAGACTAAACCTCTATTTTAAAAGAAAAATATTTTCCAATAATATTATATACATTAATAGCTCCATGACATCTAGACTCTTTCTTGTTAGAGGTGGTTATTGCCTGGCGCTTGTGTGGCACAAATGTCACTTGCCTCTTATCAGCCCAAGCCTGAATGTTGTCCATGTCTTGCTGCATATGGACACAGAATGCCTTAGTATCTGAGGAGTCACAAATGGTACGGAACACTGTGCAATTATCAGTTAACATCTCCAATTCTGGCTTTATGTTGGGGGGAAGGTCATTGATGAAACAGTTGAAGATGATTGGACCAAGGGCAGTACCCTGAGGAAATCCTGCAGTGATGTCCTGGGGCTGACACTCATCTTCCTTTGTGTACATATGATTCCAACAAATGGAGAGTTTATCCAAGTCAAATCCACATGTGGCACAGGGGATTCATGAGCCAGGTTCAGAATGGGTAGTCCTCAATACCAAGCAACCAGTCTCTGGTTCGTTATGGTGACTGTGGCCAAGGTCAAAGCATTGCGGCTGCTGCCAAAATAGCAGGCATTCACCAACATAATGTTCTGCATGATCGCAAACTAACTGCACGTTAATGAAGGAGCCCTTGTGGTTGCATTACATCTCCCTATTAATTTATAGGGCCTGCAGAGCCACGTGTTTACAGACAATAGCTCCCTGTACCATTGGGAATCCCAATAGCCTGGCAAGTCCATGTGCACACACTCCTCCTGCTTCTCCCTGGTAAGAGAAAAGACCATGGATGGAATTTTCCTTGCCCACTGGCATCGGGCATGTTCGGTGGTGTGATCGGACAGCATGGCAAGAAGGCCAAAAATCGGTTTCACAATGTCATGAAACCAGTTTGCGATCTTCTGCTCAGCCTGTCGATGACAGGAAGCATGGCCTACCATCGGCATCGGGAACCTCATTGTAATCACATCATTATAAACCAGCCCACCAGACTGATTCCCCCCGCTCTGGACCATCTGCCCACGTCGATCAGAAAACAAACGGTGCAGAACACGTCTTGACAACTGTGATGTGCAGAAGGTGGGACTTACTGCCAGGGCCTTGCTCACATCATGGGCACCCGAGGAGCAGAAGATGCTGGAGCCCAACAACAACCACATACTGGAGCAATGTCCATGGCCTGCGGGGTGGATTCTCATGGACATGGCTCTGCTGTGAAGCAACTCACGGAAGTTGGAAAGTCACCATTGATGCTCACAATGGATGATGGTCGAGGGAGTGGGAGTGGAAGGTCTAGGATCGACTGGAGAGGAAGGGGTGTTGGGGGTGAGGATGGAGGGGGCAGGTTGAGAGGGGGGAAGGAGTATTGGAGAGGAGGGAGTAAGGGGAGAAGATAGCAACTGGGGAGGTAGGTGTAAGGGGGGGATGGAAGGTGTAAGGGAAGAAGTTTGGAGGAGGAAGGAGTGCACAGAGGGGAGGGAGTAAGGGTGGAGGAAGGAGTGCAGAGAGGGTTGGGAGAAGGATGGAGGGAGAAGTAAAGGTGGAGGAAGGATTTGGGAAGGGGAAAGAAGGAAAGCTGGAGGAAGAAGTAAGGGTGTCTGAGGGAGTCGGGAAGGGAGAAAGAGTAAGGCTAGAGATGCTGGAGGAAGAGAAAAGGCTGGAGGAAGGAATTGGGATGGAGGAAGGACTAGGGTTGGCGGAAGAAGTAAGTGTGCCTGAAGGAATCAGGAAGGGGGAGGGACTAACTGGGGAGGAGGGTTCAGGAGTTGTGGGAGGACTAAGTTGGGGGGTGGAGGGCTTCTGGGGGGTGGGGGCAAGGGGAAGGGGTCCAGAGGTGGGTAGGATTTTCAGGGGGGACGGGGTCCCGAGGGGGGAAGGGGTCCAGAGGGGGCGATGTCCAGATGAATGTGCAAGGGAGGGGTCTGACGTGTCCATGACTGCCTCCTGGGGAGCAAATGGAGGGTGAGTGTGATATGAGGGAATGGTGAGAATGACCGAGGGCAGAGTGAGTCGGTAGGATGGGAGGGTGAGGGTTTGACAGTAGCGATAGAAAGGACGGTGAGGGTGGTTGGTGGGGACGCGGAGACAGACAGGGACCCTGCGGGTGGGAAGGAGGAGGTCAGGAAGGATAATATGGATGGGGATGGGATTTTCAGGAAGGAAAGGAATGTGCATGTTCACCAGGACATCCCTGAAGGAAAAGGAAAAGGGTTGTGGCTGGTAGGTCACAGAGAGGAGGTGGAAAGTGATGCCGGCTGGGGTGGGGGGGGGGTTCAATTGTGATGAGGGAAAGGAAATGGGTGACTGGGGGAGGGTAAGGGTTGAGGCAGGGTAAGTAAAACCGAATAGCACCATGCTGTCCAAATCGAAAGTAAAATGACAGTCCTGGTGGGCGGGATCAGCTGCTGCATGGGAGTGTGGTCAGTGGGTGGGCGGAGATACAGGTCAGCTCAGATGGACAACTGAAAGCGAACCCCAGCAGGCAGCATTAAAAATGCTCAGGACATTGAGATGAGTGTGATACAGGAAGGATCTGCGTATGTGGGAGAGGCTTGCATGAGGCTCCAGAAGGCCCGGCCACACACACACTTCTCCCTCTAGAATCACTCAGTGGCCGGCTGCTCCCTCTGCAGTGACAGAGGATGAGGTTGAGGGGCTCACAGGCAAAGGGGGGAGAGAACAGCCTCTGAGATTCCTGAATGGATGACCCAGGGTGTCCAGCTGCTGCTCCTTCTCTCTTTGGGTGCCCGCGGACCCCGGCCTGATTTGTTGAGGGGAAGGAGCAGCTGGAGGGACATCGAGGTGCCCTGTTTCCCCCTCACGTTGCCACTGCATGAACTCACTCGTGGCTCCTGTGATGGAGTGCAGGTCTGCGCACATCCCCATGTTCTGCTGGGTCATAGTCTCCATGGAGTCCGCCATCCTCCTTTCTATTGAAAGCCTTTATTTCTCTTCCCTCTTTGCACAGCTGCCGCTCTCTGATGTCTATGCTTCATGCCCCTGTTGTACTGCAGTCAAGACTAAAAGCCCCCTTTAGAGAAAGCAGGCTCTCCGCTGACAGGTCTTCGAATTTCTCTGACCTACTTGGTAAGGTCCAGCGCCACACCCTCCTGAATCCAAAAAAGCTTTCTGAACTCCTCCAGCGACACTGAGCACAATATTTCCACTCGCTCTGCAACAACAAAGAGAATCAAAAACAATTCACATGGACATCCCAAGCTGATTCCTTTAAATAGTGCCAGCTGGGGTCCTTTGCGTAGCTGTATGAACGCTCAGCTGGGAGTGCTGAAGACAGGGCATGAGCAGGACCTGAGCTCCAGTCCAGAAGGTTGGGTGCTGACTCAGTGTTAGGTGCTGTGTGACATCACAGTTTGTCCACTCTGCATGGTTCCAGCGCACATACGGCATGCCAATGTTAACGTACTTACAATCACGGCATGCCAGATGCAGGGGAAACGGCCTGTGCCAAGTTGGCTGCCATTTAGTGAGCTCCAGGCTTCCCTATGGCCTGTTACAGAGCCGAATTTTGCAGCCTAGATTATCTTCAACAGTGAAAATACAAACAATTACTCATTTGCTGCTGTCCTGATTGAATTTTGTCTGTCTGACAGGTGGATAAATTTGTCTGTCTTCGGTGGATAAATACCAAATCAGGCTGCTAGCGATCGTTAGTAACTGCAGTTTGAGATGTTATGCCAATTCATGGGAGGATGAATTTAAAGTTCCCTCCCTGGTGTGATCCAAGCTAATAAAACACTTGGGTGTTGCTGCCCTATGGTGCTTTAATTCTGTTTGATAAGACTATTTTAGTTTTGCTATAGAAAAAAATGCATCAGCAGAAGCCTAACAAAGATTATCCATCAGGCAGAAGGTTAAAGGAATGTATCATCATAGGAACCATGAAGGCCAGAATAAAATTTTATTGATCCAGTACTGAGAAACTTTTGTTCTACATAAATACCTATTTAACCAAGTCAATTCCTCTTCTTTTTTGAAAATACACAACGTGGTGAAATTGTAGCTTTTTTACTTCAGCAATAGCACCAACAACTCATAAAATTAGCCTCATTCCTGGACACACCATGTAGTCCAACAGCAAATTTTACACCTACAGCATGGTGCACAATTAATTAACCCAATATCACAATTCTATATAGAGAGAGTGAAAAGGCCAGGGTTCTTTTTTTTCCAGCTGACCTGGGTGATAAATCAATGCAATAAATTATTTTTCTGGACGATGGGATAGTTGTAACAGAACATGTCACCTGACAGGAGGAGAGAAACTGATAGACAGGCCTACTTCCTGTGAACTGATAGCAAGTGCCTTTAACAATGACCAGGTGCCCTGTCATTACAGAAAAACAACAACCTGATGGGCAGAATGTTCCCCGCCTGCTTTAAAACCCCACCATTGGGGTCAAATGTGGGTCAGATGGCCGCCCTGTGTGGGTAATAGTCATCCAGCTGCGATTTTCCCCGAACTGGCCAATTAGTGCCCAGAGGGTGGGTTTGCCAGTCAATTAAGGCTGGCAGATGTGTTCTCGAAGCTGGTGGGCCAATAGGAGGCCTTCCAGCGCTGAAGAAGCAGCAGGCTGGCTTTTCAGGTAAGTGAGGCCCCTTCCCTCTCTCCAACCCGTTTTTTTCTAAAATTTTAAATTAAAGAATGGCCTCAGCCACCAGGTGCGCCTCAATTATCTTTGCTCCAAGTTGTACAACCCAAACTTCTGCGGCATCACCTTGTAGCTAAACTCCCCTCATCCCTAAGACATCTACGATACTCACCTCAACTGCACCATGGCGTAGTACATTCTAACCACCCGTTGGGTAAAGAAGTTTCAGGAATCATGCCTCCCCATTCAACCTCATTTACTTTACATTCACTGAATTGAAAAGTATTCATTATCAAGAAGCATCCATTTCATACATAATAAAGTGGTGTTTAGCCTGGAATGTGGCTTCCATAATGTCACATAAAGAAGGCATTCACTCTATGACTGCAAACTTTTGCTTCCTTCTTCACCCTGTTTCTGAACCTGTTGTCACAACGATATGAAATTAACATTTTCTGTGTTGCTCTTTCATGCCATTGATAGTGTTACGAGGGAACGAACATGGCGAAAGCGGGACTAATAGCAGGCAATGGTGAGGTCTGAAGGGATGTCTGTCTCACGCTCTTTTACCCACTCTGCACATCAGCAAAGTCAGTCTGATTCATATTGAAATGATTGGAATTCAGAAACTCTGAACCACTGGTCCATTAATCACGTCTGGGTGAAATACATTCAAGGCTGCCATGTTATACACAATCAGACTGGACAAAATTGTAACATTAAACAGACTGTAACATTAGGGAACTTTTTCTTATAAACAATTGCAAACACTTCTAAATCATTCTGAAGTCATTTAAAATCTAAAGGTTCAGGAAAAACTCAGAAATTCAACATTTCACTGTAATAGGGACTATTCATTTTCAGCTGTTTTATCTTATTGAATCGCTGGACTACTTTTTTCAATGCTTGCCCGACTAGACTACTTTTTGAGTCAAACATGTGAGCGTTGCATGGAATATCGAATGTCAGAGAGCATTTTGAGGAGGGCTGCTGGATTTGGGGGATCAGAGGTGATCATCTTCAAAATTCCCACTATCTTCAGGAATTTCATGGCTTAATTCTGGCTCAGGTTGGCTCAAAGCATGAGGTTTGGCTGATCAAAGATAGAGTCGGGCTGAGAAATAGCCGTGTGCAGTCCTGTTAGTGGAAATCACTCCCAAGCCCTCTGTAACTCAGGATTGACTTTCTCTAGCAAGAAATTTCAGATGGTCACGCTTAACGTTTGGTAATTCCAGCATCAATTGGCTGAAACTTAGAACTGCCAATCTTATGGAACTCAAGGAAGTTACGTATGCATTAGACTCGAAATTTAAGGATGCAGAGGGCAGAGGTCAAATGTACCCCTCAGAAATTGCAGGATAGTCCAAGGTCGGTGATTGAAACAGTAAATGAAAACATCTGGGCTGTTCACCTTTACTGACGAACAGAAAGGGGAGCTTCTCAGGCCTGTTCATGCTGGTGCTCACTGGTTACCTTCTCTCAGGTCCCTTTATCACCAAGACACATGTTGCTGTGAAAGTTGCAGAAGCAGCCAGGAAAGTGTCACATCATCGCGGCTGAACAGATCACACATCTGAAGTAGTGCAGGAAAAGATAATGATACCCACCCCCTTTATTACAGGGATAACTTCATGTTATCAAGAAGTTCAGGACTTCATTGGCTTTTCCAACCATTCTCTTATGAGTTAAGGCATGAACTTTTTTCCAATATCTTCTCCACCCTGACTCGACCTTAGAGAGGTTGTTAAGCCCGATTACTTGTGTAATTTTTACTGGCTTTAACCGATGAAATTTATTTTGAAATTCCAGGTAGACTTTTATCAAACACTGTCTTGAACCATTCAAGAAATCCTGCTCCATTGACCCCCGAGTTTAGATGTGCAGAGCTGGTTCATGTTAAACCTGACGTTTCTACATCTGACCCACTTCAAGAGAATTCCATTGCTTTTAATAGGTTTTGCCTAGACTTGCCAATTCTGGTCAGATGTATTCCTGGAGGGTTTAACACTTGACCTTTCACCTACAGAGTGAGTGAGAGTCAAATACCAAGGGAGACTGAGAATGAGACAGAGACAGAAAGCAAGTTACGCACTAACTAAGTGACGGCACACCAACTAACAACTAAACATTGAGGTGTCTTAGGCCAGGATATTGAGGTCGGAGAGTGGGGGGACTGGGGGCGGGGGTGGGGGGGGCCCACTCACCGACACAGGATGACATCAGGTGTAACTCCTGACATCACCCAGCGTCATTTAAATTTTCAGGTCGGCGGGGGTGCAGCCGAATCAGCTGCGTGCCTGCCGACCTGTCAACAGCCCATTGAGGCCATTGAGAAACTAATTGAAAACATTAATGGACCTGCATCGTCCGACCTTAAGGCTGGCGGACAGGCTGGGAGCCCTGGCAGGAATTAGAAAAAGCATCAAAGCTCATCCACCAGCGGGAAGAGGTTTCATGAGGGATTTAAAAACTTTAATAAAGGTTTGATTAAAAGTGATGGACATGTCCCAACTCATGTGACAGTGTCGCATGAGGGGACGTGTCAGGGAAATTTTATTTTTCCACCTGCACCATTTTTGAATTTGGCACCGATCTCCCTGAGGCAGCACTTAGCCTCAGGTGGATGAGTGCACTCTTTCATGCGCATGCGCGCAAGAGCACACTCTCGGCTGAGGGTGTCCCCACCGCCCCCCCTTCCCCCCCCCCCCCCCCCCCCCCCCCCCCCCCACCTGCACAGGGAGTGCTTAGCGCTTTCTGGCAGACGTCATGCTGGGTGGTCCTTAATTGGCCTGTCCAGTCCACATAAAATGGTGGCATGCCCCGATTTGGGGGGCCAATCAGAGGAGCACCTGCTCCCGAACATCCCTCCCCGACGGGGGAAAGTTCTTCCCTTAGTAAACTAGTAAACATTCAGGGAATCAGACCAGCAAGGGATCTTTTCTCTGGAGAACAGGCACACGGACTCGAAACGTTAACTCTGTTTCTCTCTCCACAGATGCTGCCGGACCTGCTGTCTCGCATTTTCTGTTTCTATTCCAGGCTTCCAGCATCCTCAGTATTTTGCTTTTATTTAAGGAATCTTTTAAGCCTGTTATATGTCTTTGCCCATTGTTCTCAAAGAAGGAGATCATTAAAAACTGGGTAACTTTCGCCAGATTTGTGGTCCTGGCTCTGTGGAATGTTTCAGTGTTTGCCAAGTTATTGAGTGAGAGAAGTTCTGCTCCAATTGGCTGACAATTGACTGATTAGATAGTATAGCATTTGGGTACTGAGTATAGTAATTTTGTGACCCATTTGACACAAGGCACCTGAAATGAAGAGGAAGGTTCTCGGTTTTTGGCCAAGACATGTTTCTTCTAATATTCACAGTGCAAGTTGCTAATCGGAACATAGGGGCAGGAGTAGGCCACTCAGCCCCTCGAAGCTGTCCCAGCATTCAGTGAGATCATGGCTGATCTGTAAAATAACTTCATTTATCATGGTTCTATAATATCCTTAATACCCTTGACTAGCAAATACCTATCGATTTTGTTTGGAACATAGAATAGTATTGTTTGATTATTTGTTAATTAGGAGTACAAATTTGCATAACGTTAGACAATTGTTTTTCATTCAGTCACAGGATGTGAGAGTCACAGGCAAGGACAGCATTTGTTGCCCATCCCTAATGACCCTTGAGAACTACCTTGTTGAACCAGTGCAGTCTATGTAGTGTAGATACACCCAGAATGCTGTTAGGGAGGGATTTCTAGGATTTTGAGCCAGTGAAGGAACAGTGATTTATTTCCAAGGCAGGATGTTGAGTGACTTGGGGGGAACTTGTAGATGGTGGTATTCCCATGCATCTGCTCTCCTTGTCCTTTAGGTGGTAAAGGTTGCAGAGCCTTGGTGAGTTGCTGCAATGCATCTGGTAGATGGTACACAATGCTGCCAGTATGCGTCATGATGGAGGGAGTGCATGGTTAAGGTGATGGATGGGGTGCCAATCAAAATGACTGTTTTGTCTTGCATGGTATTGAGCTTCTTGAGCACCTTTGGAGCTGCACGCATCCAAGCAAGTGGAGAGTATTCCATTACACACCTAATTCGTGCCTTATGGATGGTGGACAGGTTTGGGAGTCAGGAGGTGAGTTACAGGACTCTCAGCTCTGTCCTGCTCTTGTAGCCACCAAAAATACATGGCTGATTAAGTTACACTCCTGGTCAATGGTAAACCCCAAGATGTTGATGGCAGGGGATTCAGTGATGGTGTTGAATTTCAAGGGGAAGCCTTTAGAATCTCTTTCGTTGGAGATGATCTTTACCTGACACTAATGTGGCATGAATGTCACTTGCTACTTATCAGCCCAGGCCTGTATACTGCTGAGGTCCAGGTCTTGCTGCATGAGGGCACAGACTGTTTCAGTATCTGACGAGTTAAGAAATGGTGCTGAATACTGTGCAGTCATCAGTGAACGTATCCCTACTCTGACCTTATGTTGGAGAGAAGGTCACTGATGAAGCAGATGAAGATGGCTGAGCCTTGGATACTACCCTGAGGAACATCTGCAGCTGAAATAATTGGCCTTCAACAACTACAACATCTTCCCAATTATTCTAGGTATGACTCCAACCAGTGGAAAGTTTTTCCCCTGATTCCCACTGACTTCAATTTTGCCAGGACTCCTTGATGCCACACTCAGGCAAATGCTGCCTAGATGTCAAGGGTAATCGCTCTCACCTCACCTCTGGATTTGGTTTACCAAGGCTGTAATGAGGTCTGGAGCTGGGTAGCCCTGGCAGAACCCAAACTGAGTATCGGTAAACAGGTTATTGCCGAGTAGGTGCCACTTGCTAGCACATTTGGTGATAATTGAGACTGATGATTGATTGGGTGACTAATGGGGTTGCGATTGGCCAGATTGGATTTGTCCTGCTTTTGTGGAGAGGGCATACCTTGGCAAATTTTCGGGTGGTCACTAGCGTTGACGTCATACTAGAACAGCTTGGCTAGGGGTGCAGCTAGTTCTGAAGGCCAATTCTTCAGTACGGCAGCTGGAATGTCGCCAGACCCCATAGCCTTTGTCACATCCAGTGTCTTCAGCTATTCCTTGATATCACATGGAGTGATTTGAGTTGGCTGAAGGCTGGCATTTATGATGGTGAGGACTACAGGAGAAGGCCAAGATGGATCATCTACTTTGCACTTCTGGCTGAAGATGGTTGCAAATACTTCAGCCTTGTTTTTCACACTGACGTGCTGGGTTCTCCCATCATTGAGGATGTGGATGTTTTTGGAGCGTCCTCTTCTGATTAGTTCTTACATTACATGGCTTTAACAAGATACAAACTCAAACATGTACAAAACAATTCCAGCATGGCACAGCTGCTGCCATTATAACATTATTCAGATCATAACTCCAGGTCATTTAACAATATGTAAACCAACTGTAAATGCAACATGCTTTTGCTATTACAAATTTTTACTCTAGACTGAAAACATTGGAGTTGTGTCTAAAATCCCTATTTCAAAACCATGGTTTAGAAATCTGTTGACATCATGCCCCTTTTATAGGGGTAAAAAAGGTGGCTACTAATCCGATATGGCAGGCACTGTGCTCGCACTCATTCCATGGCAGAGGTGACCCTCTCCTATTTTGTTAAAGATTCCAGTATAAGTCAACAGTCTCAGCAAAGATTAGCAATGCACAAGGAACTGACGGCATTAACCAGCTCCAGCTGCAGGTTTTACATGAGGTGACAAAAATGATATGAGAATCTAAACTGACCTTTGAACTTAAACCAGCCTATCAAGTCCCTTAGGACCAGGGCATGGCAATCACAGGTGGCACATACAAAATCTACTTGGATGACAACACAATCTCAACTTCATCTCCTCAAGAAAACCTAATCATCATTCATCACCGAGAATCACAGAATGCAGCTAACCACAGGGAAAATTAAATTATCTATATTGTTTAAAGTGTTTCATTATTCTGAAAATTAGCTTTTGCAGCGTGGGCTAAGAATCAGCTTCAAAAATATATCTCTCCGAGTCTAAACTATTATTAGAAATCCTTGAGATTTTCCACTAGAATGTTCGAGAGAATTAGTCGTTGCCTAATCAAGTATCCCACTTAAGCAAAGATTTGCATTAAACCACTTTACCCATCTTGTTTCCGATCATCTATCCACACTAAAGCAGTCATCAAAATATGTAATGCGCAGCCACATTTGTTTCAGTTTCACCTCCCTACAAAATGGCATGGTACGGCATCACTAATTTAGAATCATCGTAAAGACTTTACAGTTAATTAAATTTATAATACCATACTCCCCGTGTGCTTCACAGGGGTCATCTGCTACGTAACTGAAGCTGCCTCACATTGTGAGGCACTGGTGCCCTCTTTCTGCCTCTTTCGTGCTTGCAGGTGAATCAACGATTCTAACCCGACCCTGTTTCATCACCTCCACATCACTTAACGTACGACCCCCTGGAGACAGCTTGCTATGCACTGAACCATCTGTCATTTCGCTTTTTAAAGATATGTCAACAGGTCCACAGAGAAGAAGAGGTGGGGTGGGGATGGGGGTGGGGTGGGGGTGGGGGGGTGGGGAGGCGAGGGAAGTGATTTATGCAGAACAGCGAAACAAAAGATTGCCCAATGTTTGGAAGGCTGCATGGCAGGAGCTGTCCAAGTATTTGAGGTCATTCAAGCAGGAAGATTAGCCAGAGGTCACCAATTCATGTACAAGTCAAAAATAATTCTACTCGTGACCAAGATGTGCAGTATATATTTCAACTGTAGAAGGCTGACACTGGATGCTGGATCCTGTCAGCTGTTAAGATTACTATACACTTTTTGCCCATTTTTCTTGCTCTTGCATCTTGTAAATCACAATGAATCTTATGAGGCAATCTAAGGACATGGAGTATATCATGAGTCAGCATCCAAACCGACCATATTCAAATCAACTCAAAAGACTGTTCAAATTAGTGATGTTACTAATGCCGTGAAGTAAAACTTTCACTACCACCATTAAGGCAAAAGTTGTTAGGCTGACACCTGTGACAAAACCCACACATTTCTATACTTCTTGGGTGGTATAAATTTACTGACCGAGTTCCTCAAAGTTTTGCAAAAGGCCGAGTGAATGTGAAAGTGCCTGTTTCTGAGCGGATCTGAGTGAGAATCAATTGACATAACCACCAAATTTGACATTAAAGATCTACTAAGGAGATGTGAAACTTAGCTTGTTTTGAAAATAAACACCTTTCACTTTGAGCTTTAAATGGGCAGCTGCGAACAACATCATATATTTATTTTCGGTGGGTATATTGTTTTTCTTTTGTGAAAATCTGTAATCCTTGCACAGCCTACAGATGAACATTTATTTCGGTGAGCTTCTCATGGTTCATATGGGTTGACCTCAATAAGTATGAACGGATTATGTGGTGCTACCATTTATGTGAAGTCAACAACATTGATTTATCAATCAGTTTGAATCTAGTAGACAGTGAAAAATCATTAGCTTCAGTGACGTAGCCAAAAGATTATGCATGTCAACAGAATCTGTAATTTCATGTGATGTGTATAGAAGTATCCAACAATGAGCACTTGCCACAAACTATATCTCTCAATTAATTAATCAACTATGTTGTTCCTTTACAAAAAATTTTTTAAAAAACAGCTTTGGATTTAGGGTCCTAACTTTGTATTTATTTTTATAAAGATCAGCTCGGATGAGACCTATCACTGCGGTAAAGGAAATAACTCCAGAACTGTACTACAATGGAACAAACATTCTGGTAAGAAGACTATTAAAGCATGACAATTAAAAAAAAATAATTAGCATTGTTTCAGATATCTTAAAAATGCATAATATAATACACCTCCAGATGTAAACAGCCATACAGTGGAACAGTACACATAAAACAATATGTTTTTTTTTAAAGCAATATGGTTAATGCTACACCACCTTAGTACACCAAGGGAAAGTGTTCATTCTGATAAGACCTGGGATTTATATCTCCCAATTACCCATACAGCAAACTCTGGTTCACGACAAAGCTTAACACCCTTCACACACTTCGTAATGGTTAATTATGGATCTGCACACTGCCCATTTGGGGAAGATACAATTAAATAAAATTAAAGTTTGCCAAATAATAGCACAATGCAATAATTAATGCTGCACTGGTGTTCTCCAGTATCTAACATTAATTGATGCCAGGTGAGTGACATTGGCACACAGAGGAACAGCACAGTTTGTCTATCCAAAACAAGGAAATGACACTGTCTTCACGTGTATCAAGATGGTCAGCATGAGAGGGGCACATAACAGCCCATACAAAAATGGGCAAAGAGTCCAAATTACTGACCAATTTATGACCCCCAGTGTGATAATGAGAGATGGGCTGCAGGTGTGTTGGAAAGGCTTTTTATTGATTGGAATTGTGGTATTTTCAGTTGGGTCACATCCAGCAGCTGGAAGAGCTACACAGCAGCTTTCCACATTGACAGTCATTGTCACACCATTTTTCTTCATGACTGCATACTGATTATTTTTATTTCTGGTCTGAAACCAGCAGGTATCAGAGTTTCTTTAGGGTGATTGTTACACAGCACCATATGTGGTATTGATGACAAAGATAACACTTACTGCCACGATTGAGACACAAATGCAAGACGCTTTCAAGCTGAGAACAACTTTATTCTTTTGTTGTTTTATCCCTGCGTTTCCGATTTTCTCCCTGGGATAGTGGGATGTCCTGGGTCACAACCAGCCTACAACACACATACAATTCCGTCAAGTTAAGACACGATTACATTCCACCCTCGAGACAAATGCTTCCATCTAGTGCTCCATCTAGCGACTAAACTGAGAAGTGGGGAAGTTCCCCCAAATCAAGTATTCAATCTCACAGGCATCCCAGGGATTCACACTTGGCTGGGAGCAGAGCAATCTGTGCGAGAAACTCAGTAAAACAAGAGAAGAGTCATACTTTACACTACCGTAGATAATAGTGTAGGTGGGCCACACCAATAACCCACATAAAATGTTGGAACTAGACAATTTTTTAAATGAAATTACCCGGAAAAACTCAGCAGGTCTGGCAGCATCGGCAGAGAAGAAGAAAGACGTTTCGAGTCCTCATGACCCTTCCACAGAACTCTTTTTCCTTCTCTGCCCATGTTGCCAGACCTGCTGAGTTTTCCCAGGTAATTCTGTTTTTGTTTTGGATTTCCAGCATCCGCAGTTTTTTGTTTTTAATTTTTTAAATGAGCTGCTCACAAAGTTAAACTAGAATTTTGCTTATAAATCTACAAATAAAAGTGAAGCATTATTATATATATATATATATATATATGAACATATTGTCAATGGGTCAAAAACCTAGAACTTCCTTCCTAACAGCACTGGGTGTACCTACATCACATGGGACTGCAGCAGTTCAAGAAGGCAGCTCACCCCCACCACCTCGAGGTGCAATTAGGGATGGGCAATAAATGCTGTCCCTGCCAGCAACGTTCACATTCCAGTTGGACTAAAAATGTGCAAAGTAATATATTTTGGCAGTAATGTTACATAAAACTACATTGTATGTTTAAAGCGAAAAATGTGTTCGTGGCCCAGATGTTACAGTCAGCGGTGAAGAAAGGGCGCGCTCACTGCTGAACTGAAAGAAAGCCTCTCCGAGAGATCGAGTGATCTCTGAGGCGGGAACTTTAACTCTCTGGGTGCGCAATCAATTTGTAGCATTGTTTAATGCAGATTCCCAGCATGGAGCTGCAGTGATGGCATCAAGCTGTCCAATCAGCCAATCACATTAAAGAATTCTCAGACAGCCAACCAGGAGATGAAAAGCATTAGGAACCAAATCACTTTATAAAAGTTTTACAGAGTGGCATAAAAATTGGGACATAACATGGGGCAAAGGGAGAAACTGAAAGTCATGAAAAATACCTTTTAAAACAGTTTTAACTTTTATTTAAATCCAGTGTATAACATCTAGTAATTAATATAACGGGGACATTTAACAACATCCCACATACATTTGCAGGTCCAGGTCAGTTGTTTCAACAGCAGTAAATATTCAGATTTCCATTAAAAACCCAGTTGCGCCTCACAGAACAAGGCTTGGCTTTTAATCCGAGTGGAAAAAGGGAATTTCTCAGCAAATCAATTGATTTCACTGATTGGAGGCTCTAAGGGCAGGATTTCCTGGTCGGTGCGCAGGGTGGGTGGGGGTGGGGTGGGGGGGTGGGTGGGGGGGTTGGGCGGGAGTGGTGGTGGGGGGGGGTTGGGGGGGGGGGGGGGGGTGGGGGTGGTGGTGGGCGGGGGTGGGGGGGGTTGCTGCTCGCCGACACGTAAAATGACGCGGGATGACATTGGGCGGAACTCCTGACATCACCCCGCGTCATTTCAATTTTCAGCTCGGCGGGGGTGCAGCCAAATCAGCTGTGGGCCCGCCGACCTGTCAATGGCCAATTGAGGCCGTTTAAAACGCAGTTGCAGTAGTTAAAGGACCTGCCCGTCCAATCATCAGGTTGTCGGGGAGGCCGGGAGCCTTGGTGGGCTTCAGAAAAAGCACAAAACCTCATCCACGGGCGGGATGAATTTTCATGAAGGCTTTTAAATTTTTAATAAAAGTTTAACTGAAAGTGATGGACATGTCCCAACTCCATGTGACAGTGTCACATGAGGGGGCATGACAGGGAAATTTTATTTTTCTATTTTTAACATTTTTGAATTTGGTGCCGATCTCCCTGAGGCAACACTTAGCCTCAGGGAGATGTGTCGCTCTTTCACGCGCTCATGTGAGAAAGAGCGCACTCTCGGCTCAGGGAATACCCCACCCCCCCACGCCTGCACAGGGAGCATATAGTGTTTCCTGGCGGATGTCACGCTGGACGGGCCTTAATTGACCCGCCCACGTAAAATGGCGGTGCACCCCCAAGGGGAGAAAATTCTGCCCTAAGGTTTTGGGGAGGTGGGAGGGTATGGGAGTGATGTGGTGTGCTTCACAGTGCAGCCTATGGCAGAGCTAGGAATGACAACATTTTCAGGGTTTATGTATTTATTTGTCTTTACACTAAGTCCGGAAACGGTGGTCAGATTAAGAAGGGTAACAACTGCAAGCGTTGATTCCGGAGAAGTCCTGGCAAATTCCCAGCCAATAAAACATAAAATGCAAAGTGAAAACCGGAGGTCTCAGTAGTTTTGCTCTCCTCCTTGCTAAGAGATTCAAATGGAATGGTTAACATTCTGTCCATTGAATTAAGTCATGTTATTGTTGGGATGGCCTTATCTGTGCCCTTGCTTTCCAGCCTTTGGTTTGGTTCTTTTACAGTCTCCTGTTTACCTTGTTATTCCCCTGAACTCTAAGACCACCTAATAAAATGGTCAGATGCTCCAGGTAATTAGTTTAACAGCCCATAATTTCCATTTGTTATGTTAATGGTATCTTGCGCTAAAACATCTAACACATGTGTGGTGTTGAGTGCCCCATTTTATTTCCATATCATATAATGTGCTTCACTCCAGTTATTAAACAGCATAATTTTCTTGGCTCCATTTGACATTGCATGGGTTGGGTTTATTTGCTGGCTGCATTAACATACAAATCGCATGTTAGAGTTTGGGGGTTTATGCAATGACCTATATATTGCCCTCATAATCCCACCAAAGATCATATAGCAGTGTTAGAGTGCAGGCAGCAATATTACCCACCAAAACAGCAGGCAATGATTATCAGTAAGTACACTGGGGGGAAATGGCTACACACTCTGGGTAGTGTGACATTGTAAATTCATTCAGATTGAAAGTGTTTATGATTTCACCATGCAAATTGACCCGCATTGTCTTAAAACCATTTCTATCCCCTTGACTAAAGAAGTTGATGGGTTGAGTAACTGAACCATTCAGTTCAGGAGGCTTCCAGGTTCAATCCCAATGCTTAGCGTTGCTGATCCCATTTTCAGCTCCAGATTAGGAAAGGGAAAATTGGTCAGGGCTGCTGCTGATAATTGCGATGGAGTAGCCCATGTCGGAAGCGTGGACATGTGAATACAGCTGCTCCAATACCTGTCGACTGGGACACTCAAGGCTTGCAAATGAATAATAGAGACTTAGCTGAAGTACCCAAACAAGGAAGCAATGGGGACAAATTTTCCCGTTGGTGATTTGGGGGCGGGGCCTGCTCGCTGACGGGAAAGTGATGCGGGATGATGGTGGGAGGAACCCCCGACGTCATCCCGGTCCCTTTAAATTTTAAGGAAGGTGGGTGGACAACGAAATCAGCTGTCCCCCCACTGACCTGTCAATGGCCAAATGAGGTCATTGACAGGCTAATTAAGATAATTAAAGACCTGCCCGTCCAACCTTAAGGCTGGTGAGCAGGCCAGGAGCCCCAGTGGCTTCTGATAAGACATCAAACCTCATCCACTGGCGGGACGAGGCTTCATGTCCGTCTTTAAAAACTTTAATACATTTTATGTGATATTTATTAACATGTCCCATTTCATGTGACATAGTCACATGAGGGGCACATGTTAATAACTTTTTAATTTTTCTATTTTTAAAGTCTTTTGGACGGTCAGTAATCTCGCTGAGACAGGACCGTGTCTCAGGGAGCAGTGCGCTCTTTCGCGCGCATGTGTGAAAGAGCGCACTTTGACAGCTGGGGATTCTCTCCCCCCTCCACCTCATAGCACTTCCTGCCGGGTGGGCCGTTAAGACCCCCCACTCAAAATGGCGGCGGGCCCCCTTTCGGTGGCAGTGATCGGCTCTCCGGCTGTCGCCGAGCCAGTGGGGCCCGCCCACCCATCAAGGGCAATGTCTTCGGGATGGAAGGGAAGGGAGAATAACCAAAAAAAAGCTTTTCCTGTTACAAGGGGATAAATGTCCCTCCTTTGCCACCTGAGCAGTCATCCTGTGAGCAAAGTGCCCGTCCATTACAGAACCTGTTTGACTTCCTGTCAGACTGACAACCATGGGAAGATGATAAAGGTTTACCCCATGATGCAGCAGGGGGGTAGGATCTGGAATGCACTGCCTGAGAGTGCGCTGGAGCAGATTCAAGTGTTGCTTTCAAAATGGGGATTGGATAATTATCTGAAGAGAAAACAAAGTGCAAGGCTATGGGGAAAAGGCAGGGGAGCGAGACTAGGCGTGTTGCACTTGCAAAGAGCTGGCACAGGCCCGACAAACTGAAAGACCTGCTCCTGTGCTGAACTGACCTTCTATGATTCTATGTCAAACTGAAGATAGCTGTTCACAGCAGTGTAGGAATATTAGCTACTTTGAAGGAAGATCTAAAATCTGAGCATAAGACCTCAATATTAAAGCTCCAGATTTTTATGGGATATAGAAAAGTGTAATGAAACTGATGTCTGGGTGTGTGTCCGCGTTAAAAACAAATACTCTGTTGGGATGGTTGCTTCCATGGTTTATGACTATTTAAACCCCCGGAGTGCATTGCAACGAATAAGTCATTATTTGCCTCATAATTGGATGAATAGTAATTGGGTACAAAGGAAAGTAGGTAGTGCTCATTAGACCAATTAAGTAAATAGTTTGTGGTTTGGTAAGCGACTCCTAGTTTTGTAATAGGCTAAGGCATAAATAATTGATGTTTCTGGAAAAGCATCTACTGTTAAAGGAATACTACAGGGAAGGCTTGCAAAAATCCTATTTATGAGCCTTCCCTGAGGGACTGTGAGATAGTTAAAAAAAAATTAATTCTAAATTGGTTTTGCAAACATTTCAACAGTCATCCCTCATTTTGAGACAACAACCATTTTTAACAAGAACAAAGTGACTGGCATTTATATTGCACCTGTAAAACAGTAAAGCATCGCAAAACACTTCTTAAGGCAGAACAGAAAGCAAACAGGAGCAGAAGAGTAAGGAGGGGTGACTGAATGAAAGGTTTCAAGAAGAATCTTACAGGCAGGAAATGAAGTAACAAGGTGAGTTCCAGAGGGTGGGACAGAGATGGTGAAAGTTTCATTTCATTTCAGAGAGGGGCAAGGGTGTGTGCAGTGGGTGGGAGAGTTGGGGATGGAAGTTGACACAAGGCCAGAGTCAGAAGATCACAGGGCCAGGGTTGAGATATCAGACTAGAGAAGGTAGGGCAAGGGTGGTGGGGGCGGGGGGAGTGGGGGGGGGTGCGGGGGGGGAGGGGTTGGGGAGTGGGTTGCAGTTGGGGGGTTGGTGGGGGTGGGGGGAGTGGATGGTGGCAAGGTCTACAGACTGAATGGTGAACAAGGCGAAACAGCCTGATTTCAATATTATGTGGAAATTGAAGCCATTCATTGAGAGTAGGAGTATCAAGCGAGCAGGACTGTGGGATAGGATGTGGGTGACAGTAGTGGAGAAATAGGGCATCAAAGAGTCAAGCTTTGAAGAAACAAAAGCGTGGAGAAACATTTTAGCAGTGATGGGGTTACAGTATGGGTGGAAGGGGCAAATATTGCAGATGTGGAAGTAGAATTAGTGATGAGTAAGATATAGCATTTGAAATGAAGAGTCAAGTTTAGATTCGGAACTCCTTTCTTCCGAATAATTGTATATTGTCAAATGAGGAGATTCAACCTAGACTTGCCAAAGTTGTTCAAGAAAGCAATTGTTGCTCAGGAATTATTCTGTGGTAGAATTTCTCCTCTCTCTTTCCACCTTTTGGTTGACTGCAACAGGTGTTTTTAAAAAGAATTTGCTTACCAAATTAGTAACTATTTAACTGTTTAACTGCCGTGTGTGTAAAAGACCCACACGGACAGGTTTCCTTGTAAGTTTTAAAAGAAAAGGAAATAGTATTCATTCTACTTAACACCGGATCTATATAAAAAAATAAAAGCACTTTAACTCACACTCACACATACACTCAAGATATTCACGCACACACACACACACACACACATACACACACGCACGCACACACACACACACGTACGTAAGGGAGGGTAGGTTAAATTGCTTAAGAGTGCCCAAAAAGAAACTCAACTATATATGGATCCAGTAGATTGATGCGTTGGTGGTTTCAGGCCATGTTTGGTGTCTTTTCTCAGATTCTGCATTGAGACAGTTTGAAGTGAATGATCTCTGTCTTTTCCTTTGAAGTCAGCAGCTTGTTGGTTTATGTTGAAGACATTGCCTGTGATGTTCGGCTGGTCAGGTGCAGCAGGACAGCTTCTTGCAGAACAGCTGGAGGGGGAGAGAGCGACGGAGAGAGAGAGAGAGAGTGAGAGAGACTGCGAGTTCTCTTCGCATTGACACAAATTCATGGTCTTTTTGTTCCATACCCCTGACTCCAGAAAAGTAGTTTCTTTAAACACAGAGGGGTAGCTTGTTCATCACATGACCCCCATTCACAAACTGGCCAGTTACCAAATATAGTCACAGCAAGCTGGGGAATCTTCATTCCAGGTTCATGGTATAAAGTGATTAGATTACATGGCTGGTGGAGTCCCCTTCTCAGCCGGCATCCATTGTCCAAAGCGATCGAGTCTTTAACACTTGGTCCGCACCCACCTGAATAACAGATTATGTCTGGATGCCCGTGAATGTGTGTGTGCGCGTGAATATCTTGAGTGTATGTGTGAGTGTGAGTTAAACCCGCTTTTATTTTTTTATATAGATCAGGTGTTAAGAAGAATGAATACTATTTCCTTTTCTTTTGCACTCATTTAAGTCGATTGCCCCTGGTGAGTTACTACCAAACTGGCTCCTTTCCAACGGCTTTGTAATTTGCAAGGTGAAATTATGTAAATGTTCGGCCATTTTAAGAGCTGCCGTTTAACTCACTTAGAATGCTGTTGCCAGTCTTTTTAACCGTATCCTGGGGTTTCAGCCCAGTCAATAAATAAAGTCATTTTTGCTATAATACCTGTTTTTATAACATCTGTAACAGAGCTATGAAAATCCCACTCCTCATTATTTGAATGCTTTCTCGAATGTTCGTTCTAGAGTTGTTTTCAGTGCTGCTGATGCTTTATCAGATCTGTAAAGAAAAGTTTAACAACAGTGAGGATTCAAAGCTGGTAACCGTATTCCCCTGACAGTTGTTATGACAAAGATTTTATGGAGTAAGCTAGCTGTGCAGGAAATCCTGACTATTCCTTTAATACCTTGAACTTCCACCCGCTGCAGAACAAACAGAAACCTGGATACGTTCCATCCTTTCAGAATTTCTCTGCGTTTCTCTTTGCATATTTTGCATTTCTGCATTTTTCAGGCATAGGTCAATGAATCATAAATATTACAGCATGGATGACGATCTTTCAGCTGATTGAGACCATGCTAGCTCTCTGAGACAACAATTTGGTTAGTCCCTGCTCTTCCTCTATAGCCCTGCAATTTTGTCCCCCTTCAACTGCTTACCCAATTCCATATTGAAAGCCATGAATCTGTGTAATAAAACTTTTCCTCCTGTCACCTTTGGTTCTCTTGCTAGCCACCTTAAGCCTGTGTCCTCCGCTTCTTAAATTCCACCAATGGGAATAATTTCTCTCCCTCTAAATCCCTCCTGACTTTGAACACCTCTATCAGATTTCCTCTCAACCCTCTCTTCTCTAAGGTGAACGACCCCAGCTTCTCCAAACTATCCACATAATTGAGGTCCCTCTTCCCGTCAACCATCCTCATAAATCTTTCCTGTGCCTTCTCTAAAGTCTTCCCAAAGTGAAACACAATAGTCTGGCTGAGAAATGTAGAGAAATACAGAGGAAGGGCCAAACAGTTGGATTCATGCCTTTGAATATATATTGTATAGTTCTGATCTGTCCCATAAACTTTAATTGCTACTGTTCAAATTCTGCTGCTTTCCCGATTGATGCTTTAATACTATTCAAGTTTAATTTACCCTGGTTCAACTTGAAATCCTGTATTCATAGAGTGCAGGAAGCCTTTCAGCTCATCATGCCTGTGCTAGGCCTCTGAAAGACCGAGTCAATTAATCCCGCTCAATTTGCTTTTAAAAGTTATTATTGAATCTGCTTGCATCACCCTTTCAGGCTGTATATTCCAGATCATAAATCTTGCCAAAAGTAATTGTGTTCTAAGTGTAAGCAGGGGCTGCATCTTACCTATATCAGGGGGTCCTGGGCAGGAGCGGGGTGGGGCATGGAGCTGATCACCACGTGAGATGATGTCGGGTGTGATTCCCGACGTCACTCTGGTATTGCGTTCAGCGGGTCCATGATACAGGCGGCTGTGCGTCTGCCGAACTGTCAAAGACCTATTAAAGCCATTAGATAGGAAAGTAATTTAGCTAATGATCGGCTGAGCATCGCCATTTTATGTGGGCGGCCAATATGCGCATTCTGGAGCGCTCAGCGCTACCTGTGCGGGCGGGGTGGGGGGGGTGGGGGTGGGGAGGAGGGAGAGTCGGGGCCTGCGCTCTCTCATGAAGAAAGCAGCAACTTCCCTGAGGCACAGAGCTGCCTCTGGGAGATGAAGTTACATAATGAAACCTCTTAACAAATGAAGAGGAAAATTATTCAGACACGTCCCCTCATGTGACAGTGTCACATACGAGCTGGGACGTGTTTGTCAATGCAGCGAAACTAATTTGTTAATTTTATTAACCCTTCAGGAAACCTCATCCCGCCCGTGGATAAAGTTTCCTGGAAAATGTAAAGGCTGCTTGGGCTCTTCGCCTGCCCACCACCACGCACCCCCCCCCAAGGACAGCGCTGTTAATTAGCTAAATTACTTCCCTATCTAATGGCTTTAATAGGTCATCGACAGTTCGGCAGACGCGCAGCCGCCTCCGGCGTTCACCTGCTGAACGCGATATCGGAATGACATCGGGACTCACACCCGACATCACCTCCCCTCATTTTGTACATCGGCCGGCAGGTCAGGCCTGGTCCCCATACTCCAACGGCAATATTCTAGCCCAGGTAGTATAACTTGAGATGAATTATCCGTGATTCTGAACTTTAAGTCGGGGCCGGTAATCCTGGCCAATCGGAAGCCAGCAGCTCTCCATTGGAGGCAGCCCAGAATCAGCGAGGGACCCAGGCCACAGGCGAGCCAGGGCAGGGTGGTAGTCCTGCGGTGCGGGTCACTGGCTGGTGGGGAAGTGGGGGTCAGAAGAAAGGTCCAGGGCTGTCTCTCAGTAGGCCCCCTGCCCCCCCTCACCGGATGCTGGTCTGATAATGAGGGACCCCCTCCCCCCTGCAAACCCCACCCACCCCCACCCCTCCCACCCCCCCACCCCCACAGGGATCCGCAGGCAAATGTGACAGGATTTGTCTTTTGGGCTCCCCACATGGTGTCTGCCCTGCCTGCCACTGGTTAAATACCAATGGCAGTGGGATGAGGCCTTTAAGTTGGTACTAATTGCCCGCTTAAGCCCCTCAATTGGTGTCAGGGCAGGAACGCTGTCCACCAGCCTCCCCGCAGCGGACTTAACAGGGCAGGAAGGTGACGGGGTCCCCACCTGGCACTCTTCTGCCTAATTAAACATCCCCCCCACCTCGTGGGAGGGCGTTACGGTAACAGTACTGAGGCAGGCAGTGGAGACATAATAAAAAATTGATGAACTGAAACCTTCCTTTTAACATTATGCTACTTTGTAAAATGGGGGAAAAATTGTCCCATCCCCCCACCCCTCATCGGGGGGTTGTCCGCGGGCGCACATGGGTGGGCGTGTCCGCAATCAGGGCAGCGCCACCATTCTACGTGAGCGGGCCAGTTAAGGCCCACCTATCCTGACGCTCGCCCAGAAGCACTGAGCCTCTGCAGGCTGGAATGGGGTGGGGGGGGGGGAGGTGGAATTCCCTGAGTTGGGAATGCGTGCATGGGAAAGAGCACAGAAATCCCCCCCCCCGAGGCACAGAGATTGACATTTAAAACCTGAAATAAAGCATTTTAAAACTTTTACAACACGTCCCCTCATGCGACACTGTCACATGAGCTGGGGGCATGTCAAAGAATTACTTTAAAACTTTTATTGAATTTTAAAATTCTTCACCAAACCTCATCCCACCCGTGGAGGAGGTTCCATGAAAAATGCGAAGGCCGCCTGGTCTCCTCCCCTGTCCAACAGCCTTAAGGTTGGACGGGCAGCTCAGTTAATTAAGTTAATTAGTTTTTAAGAGGCCTTAATCGGCCTTTGACCGTTTGGTGGGAGAGCAGCTGAGTCGGTCTGTGCGCCCGCCGACCTGGAAATCTAAATGGCGCGTGGTGATGTCATCGCGCTTTATTTTACACGTCAGCGAGCAGGCCCCGTCCCCACTCGCCGACCAGAGAATTCAGCCCCTGGTGCTCTTTTGGAATACTCAAGGTAAAAACAAAAATAAAAATACCCTGGAAAAACTCAGCAGGTCTGGCAGCATCTGCGGCGAAGAATACAGTTATTGTTTCGAGTCCTCGTGTCTCTTCATCAGAACTGTAAAAGTCATACGGACTCGAAACTGAGTCCCTCTCTGCAGATGCTGTCAGACCTGCTGAGTTTTTCCAGGGTATTTTTGTTTTTGTTTTTGTTTTGGATTTCCAGCATCCGCAGTTTTTTGCTTTTATCTTAGTAACTCAAGGTCGGTTTTTTTTTTCCGTTTAGTATGTTGGTCTTTTCACAAAGCGATAAGAATATATACAAAACACAAAGACCACCCATTACAGTTTTTTCAGAGGAAGGGTTAAGGCTGCATAATTCCAAAGTTACTGTAAAAATTTC